>NC_051182.1:104752176-104788270 GCF_013339695.2 Rhipicephalus sanguineus | reverse complement strand
TCAATGTTTCTACGAAGCCGAAATTGTCGTTCCGGACGCCCCCGTCAAGCCGTGCACCCAGCCAAATTCGTGGCGAAGACACCGACACCATCACGGACAGTTGAACCAGCTGCAGACTCAAAGGACTACCCCCCCAGTACGGACTCTTACTGGACATCCAAAACCACGGCGACGAAAAACAGCAGGCACGATAACGGCCGTGGTGTCCCCTGTAGCGACCGTGATGCAGCCACCCAGAGAGCCGCCGACCTTCCATGGATCGCCAAATGAAGTCCTTGAAATCTGGTTCGAGACGTTCAAATGGGTCTCAATATTCAGCAACTGGGACTCCGACGACAAGCTGCGCCATGTGCACTTTTACCTGGAAGACGCAGCAAGGGCCTGGTTCGAGAATCGGAAATCCAATCTTTGAACCTGGGACGTCTTTCGAAGCACTTTCTTGGAAACATTCGCGAGCGTCGTGTGAAAGAAAAGGGCCGCAGCCTTGCTGGAGACACGGGTCCAACTCCCAAACGAAAGCGTGGCCATCTTCGTAGAGGAATTGACCCAACTATTTCGCCACGCTGACCTTGCCATGCCCGAGGACAAAAAAGTCCGCTTCCTTATGCGAGGAGTAAAGCAAGAGCTCTTCGCTGGGCTGATGCGAAGCCCACCCACGACAGTCCAAGAATTTGTCTAAGAAGCGACGACGATTGAGAAGACGCTCGAAATGCGCACCCGCTAGTATAATCGCCGATCGATTCAAGACAGCCTCGCTGTTCATGCCCTCGGCTCCGACGTCCTGCGCGAAACCATCCGAAGCAACTGCGCAATCTGTTACCCACATCACAACCTCAAGTGGACTCGATAGCAGCCGTCGTTCGACCAGAAATCCTGCAGTCGCGGGCACCTTTGAACCGCCCCAACCATGAGCTACGCTGCTGCATTCCGACGCTACGCTCCCCCGCTGCGTCCAAGTCAAGAAAACACATCGACGCAGTTCCGTCGCCAGATATCGCCGCCGCCACCGCAACTATTCACATCCTACCGCCCACCTGTCGGCCAGCGCTACACCCTGAGGAAGCCCGACATTTGGCGCGCCCCAGACAACCGCCCGCTCTGCTACCACTGCAGGGAAGCCGGCCACACCTACCGCCGCTGCCAGTACCGACAGACGGGGCCACGCGGTATCGCCGTCAATGCGCCGTGTCCACAGCGGGGTGAACGACCTCGCGACATTGCTGACCACCTCGAAGGAGCGCAGTGGACACCCCGACAACCTTCCCGATTGCCGTCGCCAGCCCGCTACATGTGACCGCAGCGCCGCCAGTACACCGGTCCTACACGTATGTGTACGACCGGTCCTACACACCGGTCCTAGACAGTACACATATCCAGAAAACTAAAGGCAGCAACCGAGGGAAGTGCGGTTTCTGTACGACGAAATACCGAAGAACCTCCGCCGCCGACGACGACACCGTGACAAAATACGCCGCAAGCCCAACGAGGCCCTGACGTCGAAACATCGTGGCCCGAGGAAGACCTGACGACACGACGCGGGAAGCAGTGGAACAAGCCGACGTAGCCGTGATCCAACGCTACGACCTAACGGCAACGCAAGACGACGAACTAGCGACCTCGACGTTCTTATCGACGACCACAGCGTCAGAGCTCTCGTCGACATCGGGACAGATTACTCTGTCATAAGGGACAGTGCGCCACGAAGTTTAAGAAAGTCAAGACCACCTGGGAAGGCCCTGAAATTCGGACCGCTGGAGGTCACCTAGTAGTGCCGGCAGGAATCTGCCCAGCGAGAGTCACCATTAACAACCGAATGCATCCCGCGAGCTTCGTAGTCCTGCAGCCTTGCTCAAGAGATGTCACCTTTGGTATGGCCTGCTTAAGCCTACGCGGTGCATCGTCGACCTGATATTCGAGTCGATAATACTATTCATAAACCAAGCGCTACCGCCGCACACGCTGCCAGGAGAGCACGCCTGTCACCCTCCCACTCGCACCAGCGTCATCATTTCCGTCGGCACTCAAAAATCAGCAAACCTGGAAGGCTTCGTTGAAGGAGACCAGCACTTGCTGATCAACCGCGAGATTTGTGTCGCAAAAGGAATAGCCGAGCTGCGTGGAGGGAAAGCGACAGCGGTGCTCACGAATTTCAGCAACGAGTACAAGCACGTGAAAAAAGGCGCGGCGATCACGTACATCGAAGTAATTGTAGAAGCGACCAATGATTTCTCCCTCATCAATTCTACCGAATGTACTCCGAGGAACCGAGCTCCTCAACCAGCTTTCGACGTCATTCCGAGCTTTTCGAAGCATAAGCAAGAACAGCTCAAAACCTTGCTCCTGCAATGCATGGACGGCTTTTCGTCGTCGTCAAGAGTTCCGCACACCCCAGTCGCAAACAGTCACAAAACACCGCATCATAACAGAGGAAAGTGCCAGGCCACTCTGCCAGAGCCCGTACCAAGTTTCGACGTGAGAACGGGAGGCCATAAAGAAACATGTCGACAAAATACTAAGTGACGACATCATCCAGCCTTCCAGGCGTCCGTGGGCGTCACCCGTGGTGTTAGTGAAGTAGAAGGACGGTACCCTACGCTTCTGTGTCGAATACTGTCGCCTGAACAAAATAACGAAGAAGGACGCCTACCCTCTCTCACGAATAGACGACACCCTTGATCGACTTTACAACGCGAGGTGCTTTTCGTCGAAAGACCTTAAGACCGGCTACTGGGAAATCGAAGTAGACGAGAGAGACCGAGAGAAGACTGCTTTTATAACACCAGACGCTGTTCGAATTCAAGGTCGTGCCCTTTAGTCTTTGCTCAGCACCTGCGACGTTCCAGCGCGTTATGGACACCGTGCTGGCTGGATTGAACTGTCTTGCGCATGTCTGGGAACCTTCCAGATTATTTCAGAACCTCCTTGTAGGCTTGAGCGCGCAAACGCGAACAGTTGAGTTCATTCTGGAACTAACGCGCCGACTAGCGAGAAGGTTCGAATGTTCGATACCGCACGTATAAATCCCGCATGACTTACCGCTGACCAGTTTACCGACGGCCGACGCTCTGTTCGCCGCGGTCAGTGTGCATTGTGTATTCCTGTAGTTTCACTTTCTTTTCCCGGCCACAAGTTCGGCCAAATAAAGAGCGTCATCTTGAACACGCCGACTACTGCCTTCACTGTCGTCACGACTCCGTGACATCTGGTGGAGGTGCTGTTCGTTCGTGTTCCGGACGCCCCCGTCAAGCCGTGAATCCAGCCCGTGGTGCGGAGAAGACATCGACGCCAACCAAGACCAGCGAGATAGCCATAGGCAACAAGGTCTACCACCAGAGTACGGGCCTTTACCCGACAAGACTCGGAAGACCAAGGCCAGGACCAGGACTACGGCAACGATGACAGCCACTGCGCCACCGCCCGCAATCGTGATGCAGCAGCCAAGGGAGCAGGCGATCTTTCGGGGATCATCATGTGAGGACCCAGAAACGTGGCTCGAGTCGCACGAGAGGACTGCGGCCTTCAACAACTGGGACATCAGTGACAAGTTACGCTATGTGTACTTCGCGCTGGAAGACAGCGCCAGGACCTGGTTCGAGAACAGGGAGTCTAACCTGACAACATGGGGCATCTTCCGGACCAGCTTCCTCGCAGCGTTCACAAGCGTCGTGCGAAAGGAAAGGGCCACCGCATTACTGGAAACACGGGTCCAGCTACTGAACGAAAAGGTGACAATCTTTTCTCCTCGGTATTTTCTTCTCCGTCATCTCCTCGGTCATGTTGGGGTCGGTGACACCGACCCTAACATGACCGAGGAGAAGAAGGTCCGTTTCCTCACGCGAGGAGTAAGGCAAGAGCTCTTCGCTGGGCTCATGCGGAAACTCCCAAGACACTCCAGGAATTTGTCTCCAAGGCCACAACAATCGAGAGCGCGTTGGAAATCCGCACCCGGCAATACAACCGCCACTTGATCCAAGGCAGCGCAGCCGTTCAAGCTATCGGCCCCGACGATCTGCGCGAGGCCATAAGGGCCGTAGTGCGCGAAGAACTTCGTCGAATGTTCCCGCCGTGCCAGCCTCAAGTTGCCTCGATCGCAGACATCGCCCGAGAGGAAATCCAGCAGTCTCTGGGCATCCCCGAGTCAGCGCAGCCGCAGCTGCAAGCGATGCGCTATTCTGCTGCAGCCCGGCGCAATGCCCCCCCTCCTCGCCCACGTCAAGACCCGCACCACCAGGCACCACCGCCGCCACCACCGACGTCATACGGCCCGCCAGTCGGCCAGAGCTGCACCCCCAAGAAGACAGACGTTTGGCGCACCCCCGACCACCGCCCACTCTGCTACCGTTGCGGGGAAGCCGGCCACACCTACCGCCGCTGCCAGTACCGCCAGATGGGAATACGTGGCTTCGCCGTCAACGCACCGCCTCCACAGCGTGGTCAGCTGCCACGCGACATCGCTGACTAGTTGGCTACAACAGAATGGGCACCTCGACGTGCTTCGCGTTCGCCGTCGCCTCGATACTACCGGTCCCCTCAGCGACGACAGCAGTACAGCGGCCCTTAGCGGGGCCGTTCCGAAAGCCCATATCCGGCAAACTAAGGGCAGCAACCGATGGAGGTGTGGTTGCTGTGCGACGAGCTACCGAAGATCCTCCGCCGATGACGAAACCATCAGAACACGACGCGAACCAGACAGACTCCTGACGATGATACCTCGCACACCGAAGAAGATCTGAGGACGCGACATGGAAACAGCAGAACGAACCGACGCAGCCGTGATCCGACGCCACGACCTAAGTGCAACGCAAGACGACGAACTAGCGACCTCGAAATTATTATCGACGGCCACAGCGTCACAGCTCTCGTCGATACTGGAGCCGACTATTCCGTTGTCACTTGGCCCTTCGACGCGAAGTTGAAGAAAGTTAAGACTGCTTGGGAAGGCCCCGAAATCCATACCGCTGGAGGCCATCTAATAACGCCGTCCGGAGTCTGTAGGGCAAGTCACAATCAATAATCACACGTATGCTGCGAGTTTCGTAACCTTGCAACACTGCTCCAGGATGTCATACTTGGCACAGACTTCTTAAACCATCACGGCGCCGTCATTGACTTAAGAACCAAGTCAATAAACCTACCGTCAGACAAAACGACACCACCGGATACGAATCCATGTCAAGATGTCCTGAACGTGCTCGAGGATCAAGTTACCATTCCGCCTCGCTCCAGCGTCATAATTCCCGTCAGCACCAAAAAAGCTGAAGACATCGAAGGTGTCATCGAGAGCCATCAGCGTTTGCTGCTAGACAGCGACATTTGCGTCGCAAAAGGCATTGCTCGGTTGCATGAAGGAAAAGGAAGCGTGATGCTAACGAATTTCAACCAAGAATACAGACAACTGAGCAGTGGCACGACGATTGCATACATTGAAGAAATCCTGGCCACCAGCCATGCGTTTGCCTTTTCAGGTTCTGACGAAGTTACCACGACGGCCCCAATACCTGAGCTATCCTTCGACGTACACTCATGTCTTCCCACTCGCCAACAGCAACAGCTTCGATGCCTTCTGCAGGAATACAAGGACTGTTTCCCGTCGTCATCGCGGGTCAGACAAACGCCACTTTTTTTCTAAGCACCGCATTATAAAAGAAGGAAACGCTCGACCTCTCCGTCAGAGTCCCTACCGGGCTTCGACGTGGGGAACGGGAAGCCGTTAAGAAACAAGTTGACGAAATACTACGCGACGACATCATCCAGCCGTCCCAGAGTGCGTGGGTGTCTCCCGTGGGTGTATTGAAGAAGATGGATGGGGCCGTACGTTTCCGCGTCGATTATCGTCGCCTGAACAGAATCACAAAGAAGGACGTGTACCCTCTCCCACGGAATAGATGACGCCCTGGATCGGCTCCACAAAGGCGAAGTACTTACGTCGATGGACCTCAAGACCGCCTACTGGTAAATCGAAGTCGACGAGGGAGACCGAGAAAAGACTTCCTTTATAACACCAAGCGGCCTGTTCGAGTTTAAAGTCATGCCATTTGGCCTTTGCTCGGCACCTCCGACTTTCCAACGCGTTATGGATACAGTGCTGGCTGGCTTGAAGTGGCAGACGTGCCTTGCGTATTTGGACGACGTCGCTGTGTATGCCTCAAGCTTCGACGAATACCTTCGGCGCCTTGAAGCTGTACTTCAAGCAATCAAAACCTCCGGACTCACCCTGAAGGCAGAAGAGTGCCGTTCCGCGTACGAGGAGCTCCTGTTTTTGGGCCACGTCATTAGCAAATCTGGAGTTCGCCCCAACCCGAGGAAAACAGCTGCCATCGCTGCCTTCCCGCCACCTACCCACAAGAAGGCCGTACGCCCATGTCTCGGCTTGTGCGCCTATTACAGACGCTTCGTCAAAGAATTTTCACGGATCGGCGATCCACTAACTCACCACACGAAGAGCGACGCGGAGTTCAAGTGGGGAACGGCGCCAGTCGAGGCGTTTCAAGAACTGAAACGACGCCCTGCAGATGCCTCCGATACTTGCTCATTTCAACGAATATGCTGATACAGAAATCCACACCGACGCAAACAGCGTAGGACTCGGCGCCGTCCTTGCGCAGAGGACCGACGGACTGGAAAGGGTTATCGGTTATGCTAGCCGGTCGCTATCCAAGGTGGAAGCCAACTATTCTACAACCCCGCCTTGTGTTGGCTAGCTAACTTGAAGGGCCTTTCAGGTCGCCTCGCATGGTGGAGTCTAAGATTTCAAGAATTCGACATTACCGTCGTTTACAAGTCCGGAAAAAAACACTCCGACGCCGACTTCCTGTCTCGTGCCCCCATTGACGCCCCGCCGCAGGACGGCCGCAATGATGACTGCTTCTTGGGAACCATAAGTGCCGACGACTTCGCTGAACGACAGCAAGCCGACCCGGAACCCAGGGGCCTTGTCGAATTCCTCAAGGGCAGGACCGCCGTTGCCCCGAAAGTATTCAGGTGAGGATGGGCGTCATTTTTCTTGAAAAACGACGTCCTCGTAAAGAACTTCTCTCCGGCCCCGGCCAACTGCATTATTGTTGTGCCTTCGGCACTGCGACCGGAAGTTCTGCAGGCCTTGCACGACGACCCGACGGTTGGCCACCTCGGCTTTTCCCTCACGCTCGCGAGGATACAGGAAAAGTACTACTGGCCACGCCTTACTGCCGACGTCGCTCGCTACGTGAGGACATGCCGGACTGTCAGCGACGCAAGAAACCGCCGACAAGGCCAGCAGGACTTCTGCTGAACATCCAACCACCTCGCCGACCGTTCCAGCAAATAGGCATGGACTGGGGCCATTCCCGACGTCGACTGTCGGAAACAAGTGGTTGTCGTAGCTACCGACTACCTCACGCGCTACGCCGAAACAAGGGCCCTACCCAAAGGCATTGCCGCCGAGGTAGCCAAGTTTTTCGTTTAGAACATCGGCCTGCGTCATGGTGCCCCAGAAGTCCTCATCGTCGACAGAGGTACGGCCTTTACTGCTGACCTCACTCAGGCGATCTTGAAATACAGCGAAACAAACCACCGCCGGATCACCGCCTACCAACCACAGACCAATGGCCTCACCGAGCCTCTAAACAAGACCATCGCCGATATGCTGGCCCTGTACGTCGACGTCGAACACAAAACGTGGGATGTCATCCTTCTGTGCGTGGCCTTCGCATACAACGCGGCCGTGCAAGAAACGACGCAGATGACGTCATACAGGTTCCTCAGTGAAACAGAAGTCCGTGCCTAAATGTGGCTGGCGACTTTACGTCATGCTATAAGCTACCATTTAGGAGTCACGGTGTAGTGGATGTCTCCCCTGGACGCTTGACTAAAAGCGAAACAATGCGGCTGAGGAAGCTCCTCGCTGACGGCTCCATGTGGCATCCATTACCATAGTGCGTGGGGTCAGCCCAAATTTTTTCGCATCAGCTTTTTGCCCAGAAAATGTACGCTGAAGATTGCGCTCTTGTTCCGCAATTTGAACTGCCCCCGCCAGAAAGGGCGAGTTTCCATCATTTCTTCGTTAACCTCCTTCAGGCACTCTCTCTGAATAAGCCTGAGCTCTCGACACATAAAATGCAGAATAGTCTACTGCGGGTGGTTTGATCCCAAGTTCCCTTTTATTTGGACATACCCGTGTATTACGCCGCCTCCGCACAGAATTGACTGACATCACTTCCGTCACGGTAATAATGTCAGCAAATGAGAAGATGCAACAGATGGTTAGAACAACAAATGAACGATTCGGAGTACTTTTCACACCATAACAAAACAGCTATATTCACCTTCCGCTAAAATTAGTCCGGTAGCCACGTTAGTAGATTTCATTAACATATTGCGTCTACTAATTACTCAATTTGATCCATATCATGACATTTCAGGAATGTCTTCACCGCTTCCAATGACTTTTATAAAGGCTTTCTAATGCTCCAGGCGGAAAGGAAATTGCTGGTTCGTGTTTTTATAAATTTGGTCGAGCTTCTTGCTGAGTATTCGGCGGAGTACCGGGAAATTGAGCTAACATTACAGATGCTTGTTTAGAGCAAGGAGGTTGGATATTGCGCATCAGTGGTGGCTTAATAGCTAATTAACATCAATGTTAGAGACAACTTAATTATATTGCCTATAGAACTTAGTCTATGTGCTTGTATTTCTTAGCATCTAACAAAGCAGCAGATGATTCTCTGAAGACAATTTTTTCGTAGGAAAATCTGTTTCTGGGCCTGCTCGTACATACTTGAAGAAACGTAAAAATTGGCCGCGTATCTGCGTGCTTCGCTGCAAATGTCGTCGAAAGACGATAGCCTTCTGCCGGCCGTACTAGATGAGTCCTCCTCTATGTTGAATTACCGCATCTGGCTCATAGCGTCGCATTAGCAGCGCAGCCCAAAAAACACTAGCATTTCAGCGCAGCCTAAGAATCACTAGGGTCTTTAGAATTACTTATATATGTATTTTCTAGTAAAGGAACACATCACCTAATACTTACGTATTGATGTTGCGCCTCAGATATGCGTAACGTTTGTTTTTTAGTCGACAATATTACAAGTATGAACGGCGCTACCAGTTCAAGATAGCTGGGCGTTCAGCTAGTGGTTAAACTTTGGGCGGGTCGCTGAATCGGGTGACACAGACAACCAGAAGGACAGACAGACCATAGTTTCTGCGTTTTATCGTCTTTAAAAACCAGCTTACGGACCCGTACCCAAGAAGAGAAGACGACAGACATTCAGCGAGTCTCTGTCGTCTTCTCTTCTTGTGCACGTATCCATAAGCTGGATTTTCGTTTCGTCATTTTTTTCGTGTCGGTGCCGATTCCTCTGAAAGTGGTGTCAGTTGTCTTTCTCACTTTGTCTGCGAAATCTCTAGGTGTCCTTTATACCAAAGAAAATAACAGTCAATGAACCTTAAATGCTCTTGAAAGATATTTGTTAATTTACCTTTAATCTCTCCGGACAACTTTTAAATTCACATTTACGACGTCTAAAATATCGAAAGGATTCCACGAATTAAAGTCTGATTCGAAGAAACGAAGTCGAAAGAATTTTGTAAACGCATCCATACTAGAATGACTACGTGCGAGACGCTTCTGTTCAAGCACCCCGCAGCTGTAGTCAAGCTCAGTATAAGTTGCAACACAGTGCATGTGATTGAACGGGAACCAGAATGCGCGGTAGCGCCAACGTAGCGCCAGAAAATAAGTTCACGATGCGGGATTCGCACCCGCGTACCCACAATCCGATGGCGACCATCCACAATCCTAACCACTCGGCTATCTAGGCATGCTAGCAGAGCATAGCATAGCCTTGTATAGTATAGTGTAGCAAGGGGGTGGGAAAGGGAAGAGAGCGTGTGGAGGAGAGACGAGATGGTGAGGAGGAGGGAAAGGAGGAGGGGAGAGAGTAAAGTGTAGCACGCAAAGAATGAGAAAGAGGGAAACAGAGAGGAAGAAATGCAGAAAGAAAAAGAGAACGTCAACGAAACAGACAGCAAGAAGTAGAGAGAGACAAAAGATACAAAGAAAGAGGAAGCAAGCATCGCGTTGTCTAACGACAAGATACCGCTCCACCTGGGCAAGCCGCGCATGCGGAGTAGCTAAGCCACGCCCACCGACGGAGACATCGCGTGCAACCTCCGCTCTATAGGGAACCCAAGCTCAAGTTTGCGGCGCGACGACAGCGCCGCGCCAGCCGCGCTGCGGCTCTGTCGGAAAGCTCTGAACCTTCTGCGCGGCCGACTCAGCCCCTTTCACGGTAGCGGTAGCGCACGTGCGCACGCGTTCTTCTCTCGGTGCGGGTAACTGGGGGGCCGTCAGCTGGGTACGTTGAACCGAAAGGCTTGCTGTGCGGAGCTGCGCATTCGTGGTCCGAAGTATTGCGGTTTAGTGGCCAGCCACAACAGTGCAGACAATACTAAGGCACACGATTCACGTGTTAAACTGTATCGTTTCCCGGGCGTGTCGTACGAGAAATAAAGGCGGCAAGCGTGGATAGCTGACAGCGCTGTCTCGCCTTCTATTTTGGCTGTCTGAGTTCATCGCTTTCGTTCGTTCCGACTACCTGAATCGGTAAGTAACGCGGCGCATGCACGCAGCGACTACAGTAATGATTACTCGCTGTCTTCTCGTATTGTTAAAGTCCAGTTACGGTTGTAGGTGAAGCAACTTTGTGTTTTGATTCCCCGTGTTCGTGAGACCTACCCGTCGTTGTTGAACGTTCACATTCGTGTTATACCGTTTAGCATTGCGCGGTTGGTTGAATTCAACTGAACTCGGCACATTGTCAGAAGTTCGGCGCCTGCAATTCACGCGTCGGGAAGGCTGCTTTATCACGCCGGAACGTACGCCTGTGCATCTTCAGCAAGATTTGACATCGTTCTGCAGGTTTGCTTTGTTTTTGTCACTTTATTGGTGTGATATATATTTAAGCCACTAAATATAACTGGCACCTAATACATGCTTTGCAATTGCAACCTTGAAGTAACCACCTTCTGAATGTGCGATTTTCTAGCCGCGTTCGCGCAGCAGGTTTTATACGCCTGTCAAGTCGGTATCATAAAAAGAGACTGCAAGCATGACGCGAGAGCCGAAAAAACGAGGCGAGCAGTTGATCTTGCTTCACAGTGGTTGAAGCTCAGCTAGCTGCCTCGCGTCTTAATAGGCGGGTGATTCTCTAGCGGCACGGAGGACTTGGCTCTAACCTTCTCAGGAAGCAGTGCCATGGCCGTATAATCTTTTTTTCGCACGCCGCAAACGTTTGTTCACTAAAGTACACGGCTGCTACTGTAAGCATGTCATATCAAAACAACAATCATATAATTCGTAGTCCACGCCACAGAACATCGATAGCGTGTACGGCTTCATTTCAGAGTGCATGTGGACCATTATTCATCTTTAACATGACAGAATGAGACTTACCTCAAGGTATACGTCCTACACGGTGTAATCGCGACTTGGGAAATGCATTTCGCTTTGAGTTGGGCGTCGTTGTTGTCGATCGTCTGCTCTTTACCGTTAACGTGATTGACGAGCCTTTCTCATTTTATCAAGTTCGCTTTTCGGAAGTGCCAGTCAAGCTTGAAAATCCTTTTAAAGCCTAACTACAAGCGATACATTGTGAGGCGGCGCAAGTGCACCGCGAGAGCTCTGCACGTGCAAAGCGAGCGGAAACGCGGTGGAGAGAAGGGAAAACGCGCGCTGCTAACACCCCAGTTTCTCTTTTTCTGCCAGAGATGGCGCTGCCTGTCAAGAGCAGCAGCGCCGCTAAACGTTGCTTGGGAAGCCTATACATACCCACAATCGCCATATCTTAAAACATACTCATGCCGAAGCGAAGCGCGAGGAAAAACAGGGCACAGTAAAGCTTCGACATGAATCTATACCAACTCGCCCAGTACTCTACGTTACTTCAGTTCTTAAAACATTCGTCTTTTTCCCCGATTCGCCTGTTGCCACATATTCTCACACGCGCGATAGACTTTTAATGTTATCGGGGCTCTCTTTCCGTCGCGTTCATTGCTTCCTAGTAAGTCGTTCGGGGAAAAAAGGCTTTGCTCCCATAAAAGAATGTTTCGCCAGGCAGTGTCTCCATCACTACGTCACTCCTATGTTGAAATTCTCTCTCATACACGTGTCGTTCTGGCTCTTTATCTTCAGGCAGAGCGCTCAGGATCTTGAGAAGGACGCTCAAGATCCTCCTTGGAAAGTGCACCTCCATTTTGCAAGCGACAGCATTCACCTCAGTACAAGAAATACATCGACGCAGTAAAACTTTAAGATAAGGACTGTATTTGTCACAAGACGCATTTTCTCGCGATGCCACAGCAAGCGTTGCTGCAGCAAGCACAGGACCACGTTGATTGGCGGAACATGGGAGAGGCCTTTGCCCCGCAGTGGGCGCAGTCAGGCTGATGATGATGATTATGACTCAGCGATAAAATGCCACGTTAGGTTCGAATTTTCGTTTTTGAAGTTTGTTGCTTCAACGCTGCCATTCAAAGAAGACTGAATGAGACATTTACTTAGTACATGTGCAATGTGCGTGTTTCGCCACACTTCGGCCAGCTTTCTCTTGCATGCAATGCGGCAACTTTGAATTGTGCTTTTTGCGACTGAAATTTTTGTACATTCGTCTAGTGTCTTTCCTGCTACAATCTGTGCATCCTTAATGCGCACATTTAATTCCTGCATAAACTTCATGCATGTTAATTTACTCGTACATTCTGTTTGCGTAGTTAGTTGTATATAACGACCCGTGTGCTGTACACAGAGGACGACCACGATGGAGGGGGTGAGGGGGGCTTTAACAGACTCCGTTTAGTGGGGCAGTTGAGATTCGAAGACCAGGAAGACGTGTCCTGCTCTGCTGAGTTGAACAGGCTGTTTCAGTGCCTCTTGTGACGTGTGCTTGTCTCCTCTTCGCGCTGTACAGTCAAACCGCATATATCGCACTCGAAAGGAATAAGGAGGCATCAGTTCGTTATATCGCATAACTCGATATAGAATTTCGACATTATTTACCATATTTTCGACGCGAATTTCAGTGCGCACGCAACTTGGCGTCACGGCACTGCTCCACGATATTGCAAAGAAGGCGGTTTTGGGGAGGGAGGGGGAAGGAGGTTAGTTTATTTTTCTGCGGTGTGTAGTTGCGGGTGTGGTTTACACGCAGGGGTGGATTATACGCGAGAAAATACGATATCGAAGTAAACATCGCCTCGACATCTTCATACGCTGTTGTGCGTACTCGTCGGGCGCCGAAAACCGCTAGTCTGCCTTGGCAGGTTCGCTCTTCAACATCGGGCTCAGCTGGCTACTTGGGATTCTGTACGCATCGGCGACGTCAGATTTCTTTTCCGAAAGCAATCCTCATTTTCTACTCAGTAGACTGTATTCATCCACACCCCGAACATTTTCTACGTCATACGCGGATTTGCATTGCCTCCAAAATCCCAGGCACTGCTAGCTTTCTGCACGTCGCGGGGTTTTGCAGTGCCTCCGATTATTCTTTTACCAAACGACGTCTTGTGATGACGTCACAATTTTTGCCAAATCGTGATGTCATTATCACGTCACATGGTGACGCCGTCACCGACGATGAAGTATTTAAGGCCTTCTCCTTAATAAGCTTGAGTACGCGTGTGCGCAAAGGTAGCCAAAGTGCAAGAAACGCACTCCAAGAACCAGGAGGCAAGCCACGGAAATACGTCACGCGAAATAGGCAGATGTCACGGCGACGACCGTCGGCGATAACCGCAAGCACGAGTGTCATCAGTACGTCTAACAGTGAGTCAGCTGCAGCTAGCGGAAGAAGCAGGCAGGTTTGGTAAAGGTTGAAGCAAAAACGTAGATCAGTCTTGGTTTCCAAAGGCAGCAAGGATGAGGAAAGGACGCTCTCGTGAGCCACCATAGCACCAGAAAAATTCATGCATAGGCTTGAGTACGGGCGCACACAGGCAGCCGCCGTTGCCAAATGTCTTTCTCATATCTCATACAAGGGCATTTGACGTCAGGTTTCGAGAAACATATTGGTGATTATCTCTAGAATAACTGCGAATCCGGACGCCGATTCTGAGATACAGAGTTTTGTTCCACGGAGATGTTTTATCACATGGTGACAACATAGGGTGTCTCACGAAAAAAAAATGATTGAAACCAATCCCGTTTTTGTAGCTCGTGAACATACTTATTAAGAAAATAACACGCGGGTTCGATCCCGGCCGCGGCGGTCGCATTTCGATGGAGGCGAAATGGTAGAGGCCCGTGTACTTAGATTTAGGTGCACGTTAAAGAACAACAGATGGTCGAAATTTCCGGAGCCCTCCACTACGGCGTCTCTCATAATCATACCTTGGTTTTGGGACGTAAAACCCCAGATAACATTATTAAGAAAATAACAAAAATTGGACAAAGACAGTCATAAGGGGGCAGGGCGGATAACAAAAGGTCGGCGTGCAGCATGCTGCCCGCGAGCAGCGTGTTTCAGACATTTGCCGTAGATAGTCACCCGAATGGGCTCAAATATATGCTGAGTACTCTTCTTTGGTGAGAGCTCTTTTAGATGCGAAGCATCTTAGGCGGAGTTCAAACCGGTGGTGGTGGTGGTGTGCGGCATGGCCACCCTTACTGCGCATGCGCGTACCCTCTCCATACACCTCCTCTCCCACTTAGTCCCTCTCCACTACCCCTCTCCCCTGCCCCTCCCTCTCTCTCCTTCCCCTCTCCCTCTCCACTTCCCCTCTCTCCCTTCCCCTCTCCCCTTCTCCTCTCCCACTTTCTCCCTCTCCACTTCCCCTCTGAAACGCGGCTTGATATGCCGAAACGCTGCTTCACATCGTCTAAGGTCCCTTTTTTCTAGTTTTCTCAGCATGGAGGAACAAAATGTTTTGGCCTCCACTCAGTCACCCAGTTGTCCAGAGCGTCCGATAGCTCGTTAAGTACTACGACAAACTGCGCGCAGTTCTTGGGGTTCGCCGTTAAGAACAACGTCGTTTTCCAAGAGAGGTAGGTTTCTTGGTGCCGTTAGTGATGTTTCCTCTTCGTATATCGATAAATATCCCCGCAGTCACAGAATTACGGATTCGCGGTGCTCAGGTTTCCAAGCGAAGCTCGGTTTGCCTCACAAAGTGGCGTGGTAGGTGTGACCGCAAAAAAAAAAAAATGACCGCGTATCTGCGTGCTTCGCTGCAAATGTCGTCGAAAGACGATAGTCATCTGCCGGTCGTACTACGTGAGTCCTGGTCTCATCCACGGCCACCCGTGATGCAGTTCCCAGGGCCACTGCCAGGTCGCAGCACCATATTGTCAGCAGAGGGCTTTTCGTGCATAGCGTCTCATTTTCAGCGCAGCCTAAGAAACACTAGTGTCTTTAGAATATACGTATGTATGTATTCTCTTGTAAAGGAACACACCACCTAATACTTACGTATTGATGTTGCGCCTGCGATATGCGTAATATTTGCTTTGTGATCGACAATGTTCACAAGTGTGAACGCAGCTACCAGTTCAAGATGGCTAGGCGTTCAGCAAGTGCTTAAACTTTGGTCGGGGTGGCTGAATGGTGTGACAGACAGACAGACAGACAGACAGACAGACAGACAGACAGACAGACAGACAGACACCCAGACTAAAATTTCTTTTTTAAGTATGCCAAGAAAGACTAACATCTTTTAAAAAATCTCCGCACCCTTTGGTGTACAGAAATGCTGGCGTACGCAAATGAGGCGCTCAAAACTGCGCCGGTTACACGCGTATTTGTATGCGCCGTTCTCCAATAATTCATGCCCTGCCGATCACGGGCTTACCGTCGATCAGCCGTTTATGATACGGCAATTTCATCTTTTATCGAGCTTATGGAGGTTACTTGTTGTTTCACGTTGCCATATTTCATTGTTTCCTGGATATGAAAGTATGGCCATCCTTGTTGCCTGTAGCAACGGAAGTGTTGTGCAGCCAAACGCGTGTATGACTGTCCAGTGTCCTGCATGAGGGAAAGGGACTAGTTAGAAGGAAGCATTGCGCAATTCGATAGAAAGAAGGTAAAGTAGTACAACAAGCACGCACACGTCCACCTTCGCTTCCATTTTCCCAATAGGGCAAGGACTCTTGAATTTTTGTTCACTGGGTCGTATTTCATTTGAATAACTCGAATCACTAGTGGGAAATGGTCCCTTCTGAGGCCTACTGTGGCCGGTGTGCAATAGAATCTCAGCGCACTCCAACTTGGACCTGATACGGATCATTACGATGAGGGTGGGCAATATTTTAGCTCTGTATTTTCTTATGATCCTAATCGCAATAAAACAATTTACGCTGGAAATCTGCCAACGCTATTTATTTCAAAGCCACCTCGCGCGGTTACAAATAATCATTTAAGCCCTGTGCCGTCCGCACCAAGCAGGCATTTGCCGTCAGAGCCGCTTTTACACTGAATAGCGCTAAGGTTCTCCGGAGAATTACATCTATATAGTGGCATATTGAATTTCGAGGCCTTCCCTTCGCTTTTCGCGACGACTGAGCGTGTTGGTAGCACCGCTCCAGATCATCGGAAACGAACTCGACTATAGGTCAAGCGTTCGACTGTTTTTAAACACAGATATGCGACCACATGCCCCAACTCGCCCCTCTATTAAAGCCTAGTGTGCGCAAAAGGAGAATTAGTTTCAGTAGGAAGCTGACGCATTCACTCGGAGCATGTATTACTCGTCTTGATGTAGCCAGTATCCCGCAACGCATGAAAACGTACATCGTGTCTTTCATTTTGCCTATGTCACCAGAACGGATTCGGCTGGAATACGATGAGAGTCGTGCTTTTAGGAGATTGCTCCTTTTGCTGAGGGGTTGTCTCTCGTCCCTCCTGCCATGTACGCTGCGCGTGCTCCGCCGAGAAGAAGAAGAAGGCGAAGAAGTAGCAGAAGCCGAAGAAGTCAAGGCAGCGGCGCGGAGGGCTCGCAATGCAGCAGCAACGCGGCCTCGCCGCCAAGACTTTGCGGTGAGAGCTCGCGAGGCCGAAGAGAGACGCCAGCGCCGACAGCAAGCACAAGCCACTACCAGCACAGAGGCGGCGGTAGCAGCGAGGGCTCGCGACGCCGAAGCTAAACGGGTTCGTCCACAAGCGGACCCGGAGGCGGCACAGACCCGCGAGTCCGCAGCGATGCGGTCGCAAAGAAAAGCGGACCCCGAGCTGAGAGCCCGCGAAGCAGAAGAAGCCATTATACTAAAAGGAAAACGTTCCCCAGAGCTTATCTTATCCGTAAATAAAGTATTGAACAAAAATGTATATGCTGCATCAATATGTAAATTTATGTATATAGTGCATCAATATATAAATTAAAACATTGCGTATATAACGTTGTGTTAAACCATTGTGTATATACAATCGCACCACAACAACTCTCGTGTCACTTCTTTATATGATGGTGATTGAGCAGATGTACAGAGGATTCACGGTTTACCGGATTTAACCTCTGGAGCAAGCTCCTTCATCATCATTCACTTCGTGGATATGCTGTGATTTTTTTAATATATGTTCACCCTCTGTCACACGTATTTACATAGTTCGATGCCGACATGGGATCAACGCTGCTTACGGTTGACAGAGTGTACGGAAAGGCCATTCTCGACCGCGCAAAAAAATGTCAGCTTAAGTGCGAGAAAAACACAACGCATGTTTTGTGTAACTCGCAAGAACAACTTCTCACAATACAGAGAGGGCCCATTTCGTTATGTCCCCTTTCCGCGCGTTTATTTTTTGTGCGCACAAGACAGATCGTGGAATAGTTCTGAGACCAATCGAGCGCAAACACTCATACATCAGGAAACGCGAAAGATACGCAGGACACATACACATGCAGAGATGACGTGTCTTTGCATCCTGTGTTTCTTGCACAATACCATTATGCATGAGTGTTCTAATGATGAACTAGCCCGAATTTCTTCGCTGACTGAGGATAAACGTTCGTAAACAGGTGGGATGCCGTATAATCCTTCCCGACACTGTCGCAATCGTAAGTCGTATGACTGCTTATTCAGGCAAGAACATCGAATAAGTTTGCCGTATGTGACAGAGCTGGTAACACGTAGTTTCCATAGGTCGGCCCTTGATTAACTTGAACAACAAGCGTCACAGTTTGTGACGTTTGTTGCAACTCAACAAAACGCTGACGTAAGAAACGCGGCGCTACAGAGAGCGTAGCGACCTTCGTGCTGTCTATTGTCTCTTACAGAGCACTTGCAAAGATATGAGTCGTCTGCACGGGCGACCACGCCCTGTAGGTCAAAGTACAAGTCGGAGGCGCGCACCCAACTCCGTCGGAACACGATCGAGCGGGGCGACGACCTTTAAAGCGCGCCCTTCGCGCCATCTCGCTGATGATAGGGAACCCGCTGAAGCACCTCCGAGCTCTGCGTACCACCAGCGGTTGCAGTACGCTACAACCCAAAGCTCTTAGATATTTTCAGGTTTGAATCCCGGTGGCGCGCTTTGGAAATTTTATCTTCTGATTTATTTTAACACGAAAGTGTTTTATGCCGGGGTCCACCAAGACTTCAATGACGTATTTCCGTCACGGAAATGATGTCGAAAAATTATACGCAATCAGTTGGCAAAGAAAAAAAGGTACCGTCAACGGGCATCGAACCCACGACCGCTCGGTCCGCAACAACAGATGCCGGGCACGCTATCCACTGCGCCACAGTCTTTTTTTTTTCTTTATTGATCTGCGCCACGGTCACAGACTCTGGAGGCTTTACGAACGCGCCTTTTATATCTACCACTCTCCCGGTCGGCTGGGTGGTGTTCACCTCTGGGAGTGGTAAGGTAAAGTAATTCGTCATTGCTGTGGCCTCCGCGACTAACACCTGCAACGCGTTACGCGTCCGTCCCATTCGGTGCGTTTTCAATAGACGTTGAATTTTGGCCTTTGCCCAAGCGTCGTAAAAGCGTCGGCCTCGCTCAGCATCACGCTAATACAAACCAAATATCCACGGAGTGAATGATGATGAGTGGGCGAAGCTGCGGAGGTTCATCGGTAAACCGTGAATCTTCCGTGAATTCTGCCCAGCACATCATCACCGACGTGAGATCGGGCGCGTTTATACTAAAGGTTCGATGAGTTATGACGACTTGCAGCTCACTTTAATTTTACATGTACGCTGTGAATTTTCATTGTTTAGAAAACCATTGCTTTAGAAAACATCTAGCGTCTTTCGTTAAGCAGCTGGCGTCTTTTCGTTTTGCTTTAGAAACATCTGGCGTTCTTTCGTTTCGCTTTTACAAAACATCTGGCGTCTTTCGTTGGTTTATTTCATCAATCAACGGCGTTTTGAACAAAATTTTTATTGTTTAATCACGCACAGGAGAAATCTCACCAGGCACTACCTTGGAGGTAAACAATGGCTGCTA
Source organism: Rhipicephalus sanguineus (assembly GCF_013339695.2). Classification (NCBI taxonomy): domain Eukaryota; kingdom Metazoa; phylum Arthropoda; class Arachnida; order Ixodida; family Ixodidae; genus Rhipicephalus; species Rhipicephalus sanguineus. The sequence continues at coordinate 104,768,852 of NC_051182.1, read as the reverse complement.
ATGGGAATGAGAGACAGAAGAAGTCGGCTTTTAGCTAACACTTACACTTCTACTTCTACTAACGTTTCCTACTGGAACATGCCAATGGCTGCTAATGGGGAATGAGAGACAGAAGAATTCGGCTTTTAGTTAACGCGCACGCTGCGAATTTTTTATTGTTCAACAACGCACAGGAAAAATCTCCCACCGGCACCACCTTGGAGGTCAAAGCGTAAGACAGGTTACGCACTACGACTACGACTACGAGGGACGAACGGGTGCCGCCTTAAGGAGCTTCGCCCCTAAAATAGCTCTGCGACGCGCGCCTGCCTCACCTGGCTGTAACACCGCGTTCCATGCTCACGCGCTCGCCCCGAGAAAAATTGCGGCCGGGCTACCGGGGCGGCACCGGGGCGGCACGACGCGCTTTGCGTTTCCCTTTAGTCCGGACGTGGTGTTCAATCACATTTTAACATGCCGCGGGATGGCGACCAAGTTCTGCGTCCAATATGCGACGCTCTTCTGGCTATCACACCTTGTTCTCTGATTACGCTTTCACCGTTAACTACTACAGCTACCACAAGGGTTTGTTTAATCATTTAGCATGAACATTAGTCGTCGGGATGGAGATGTACCACCAATCATCAAAGTGGGTGCATACACGTTAAACGGCGCCATTAGTTGCCAGACATCAATATGCATTCTGCAAACTCTCTTATAGCAATGTACAGTAAGCATTCAGTTACTTCTGTAAGGGCACGCTTTACTTTCGTGTTATTCCGATTCCTATGACGGAGGGATCAACCGTGTTTTTTTTTATTTTTTGCCTTTACTTCTATCTTTTAGCGTAGTGTTCTGGTCGCTGCTTGGTCGCCACCGGAGAGATTACACGTACACACAGCAGATCCACAGACTTTTTCCTAAATTGAGTTATTTGGCTAACTTTTCCCAGTTAGACGCGGTACACCTTGTACGCTACATAACTCTGACAATTCTGGGCAGCGCTGGCTGCAACCTGCTCTAGTGGCGTATCCGGTGTGACTCTCTCTGGGCTCCTCTTGAAGCGTCCCGAGCCACCCCAGAGACCGAACAAAAAGGACCGCTCGGAGGTCCCCGCCGACCACACCCAATCGCGTGTCACGAATTCAAACAGGTACGCCCAATCGCGGGCGGTCTCCTCCGAGTTTGAACTCGATGACCTCCGTCCGCCTAAGGAATGATGATCTAAACTAAAGTAAAAAAAAAACGCCAGGCCTGCGCGGAAAGCGCAGCACAGTCACAGCGAAAGCTGGAAGAGCGGCTTTTCTAGAGCTCGTCATAAACTCTCCTGTGGCTACTAATACAGGTATATTAGCAACGTACCCACTACGCCACAAAGCGTAATTTTTGGGAAGTTTGGAAGCACCCAGCGCGACATTATTCGTTGTTCTGCGAAGAAGCGAGGTACCATATGTAAGCGATTATGTGCAGTTTGTTGATGCGGCGGGTTGATGACGATGAATAATTATGGTTGCGCCCTTTGTAATGGTTGGAAGCTTTAAACGACCCACTAGTTACGTAATGCATGTTGTGTGACGCCCGGTCGTTATTTAACTGTCCCACCACGCTTTATAACACACTTTAACCGGAGAAATGTAGAGCGAGAGAGAGAGAGAATTGACTTTATTGAGACCCTGAGGAAATGGATCATGGGAGCCTTATGGGCTTCCTTGGCAACCAACAGAAGTGCACTTGCGAGGAACCCACTACGCTATAAATCATTGTAATTTTTGAGAAGTAGGCAGTAGGCACCGTGCCATTTTTCGTCATTTCACAGACAGCCGTGGTACCTGCTAAACGCATGTAAGGCACTATGCGTACTTCGTTGATGATGTGCGTGATGACGATGAAGAATTATGGCAGAGCTCTTTGTAATTTGTTGGAAGCATTCAACAACCTACTCGTTGCGCAATTCGCATTGTATGACGCCTGGTTACATAATTCGCGTTGTGCGACGCTTGGTGCTTATTTTACTCTTCTACCACGCTATATTGCATATGCTAATGTGGTTCCTTCCCGACATGAAGCCTGTATAGGACCTTTTTGCAAAGCAGTTTCAAGCACCGGCATGGCTCAGAGGTTGAATACTGGGCTCCCACGCAGAGGGCCCAGGTTCGAACCTCGTTCCATCCTGGAACGAGGTTATTTAGTTTTTTTTCTTATTTCGAGCGATACTGGTTACGGACACCGGCGGCGGCGGCGGCGGCGGACAACTACGGCACCAAAAACGGCCGGTGAAATGATCTCATAACAGCTTTCGCTGTAAAAAAACACACAAGAAGCTACTGCGACATTCGTTAGGCTTCCACCGTACAGTTCACCCCGCATACCTTCAGGCGCCGCGGATGCAGAGTCGCTTGCGTCTCCTAAATGGGAAATAGCCTCTCGTAGGAACAAAGATAACGCAGTCGTACAACAGAACCAGCGAGCAACTCAAGGACACCGCCGTAAACCCTGCTCTTGGGCAGACCCACGACATTGGAAAGAGCCAAAAGTTAAAAGAAAGTAGCTACATCAACGTTTACGCGGCAATATACTTACATATACATGTAAGGAAGAAGATGGAAAAGAAGACGCAAGGGTACAGTTCTTAGAGGGCGAGAAAGAAGAGGAACGGAAATAAACAGCAATGGCGACCGTATTGGATTCGTGATTCCTCGGTGTCGTTACAATACATATCTTGGACATGAGGGCGATCACAAAAATCTGCATTGCAGAATTACCGCAAGGCGGCAACAACCTAGATGAGCTCGATCAAAGCGGGCGCACCTTCAGCTTCTTTAATTGTTAAATAAAGATCTATCCAAGAGCACCGTGGTACTGAAGCTGGGTGACGTGGCGTGTGGAAAGTTAAGGCGAGTCAACGGATTTTACCATTGAATACAGGGTCTTCGAGGCAAGCCTCTCCTGCCTCGCAACTGGAGGTACAGCTTCGGACAGTGGGCCGGGCCAGGCGGGTCGCCAAAAGCGCAACTTCCCGGCCATCTACAGCGACCTGAGGGCCTATCGTCGTTCTGCTGCCTTTTTCCTCGCCACCTCACACGATTTTCTCGTGAATCAACAAAGCTGTTTACGTACCTACCTACCTCTCTTACAAATAACGAAACACTGGAACGATAACCACATGACCTATTAATGAACCAAGGAACACCTTGTCGTTCATTCATATCAGCCACGGTTGACTGGTCTTTTGGCGTTGACGTGCTACCGAAGTTTGATATTTTTTTCTTTCTCTCCTCTTCTTCCAGAAACATGCATCCTCTGATGTACAAGTAAAAACCCAACAATTCTGTTATTGGGACTATCAAGTGGAAAGACGTACTCCTGCTTTCGACAGCTGTGTGTGTGTTTGTGTGTGTGATGACGCCGAACTGTCTCTTCAAACGACTGCACGGTTTATTCCGTGTCGGGCGTCGGGACTGCCTTCCCTACGTCTTAGAGGATCAGACTCGCCACTTGCCACGGATCATGATGTGGACCTCACGTTCGCGAAAGTGGTACGGCACCCTCGACGACACGAGACGCGGTGAAGTACTGGTCGAAAACTGCAGCGCCAAGTGCGTCGTCACCAACGACCTGTGTCTCCTGGACTTCAGCGACGCCGTCGTCTTTCATCTGCCCGACTTCCGGATCTGGGATCTTCCGCCGAGACGCCATAGCTGGCAGAGGTGGGTATTCCACATGATGGAAACCCCTAAAAGCATCGAGTACGTGGATTTGAACCCCGTGCGCGACATCTTCAACTGGACAATGACGTACCGGTCAGACTCGGACGTCTACGTGCCCTATGGCCGGACCGTGGACCATGGCACCAAGCCCGCGGCCACGAAGAGGGACATGAAAGCCCTGTGGAAGACAAAGAGCAGAACCGCCGTATGGCTGATTAGCGACTGCCTGAGTTACAGCGGACGGAAGACTTCAGTCGAGAACTCCAGCAGTACATGGACGTCGACGTTTATGGTAAATGCGGTCCGCGCGACTTTCCGAAGACCGGAGTTAACGCCTCCTATGAAACACTTCGAGCGCAATTACCACTTCATACTTACTTTCGAGGACTCTATATGCGCGGAATACGTAACCGAGAAACTGTTCACTGCTCTCAAGTACGACATCGTGCCTGTGGTGTTTGGCGGTGCAAACTACAGCCGGATCCGCACCGCGCCACTCTTACATCGACGCCTTTGCTTTCGAATCTTTTGAGAAGCTTGCCGAGTACCTTGTCGCATTATCACGAAACTACACGGAGTATGTCGCGTATTTCAAATGGAAAGAAGCCAGAGTGTGAGTCGTTGAAATCGGGTTATTGCGAGCTTTGCACAAAGTTGCATAGCGATCCCACAGTGCGACGAAGTTCATCCTACCAAGACATAAAGCGTGGTGGCTGGAGCAAAAACGCTGCCGTTTGTGAGAAAGTGCGCCCACCGCAGAAGAAAACACGGGGCCGCGCTGATGGACACAGCTGGAACGATAACACAAGGTTTGTGACGAACACTCCCCGTTCAAAGCGGAGCGACTCCGGCGTCGTGCAGTGGGGGAAACTGGTTTCTCCACTGTTTCCATGTGTGTCCACATCGTAAAACTCAACTCACTGTTGATTGAGACGTCCCGCAAGGCGACGTGCTGAGCTAAAGAGTGGAGTTTGGAACATTTCCATTGTGCCCAAGTCACTGCAAGCATTCTGCGATTTCCTGCTGAGTCGAAGTTTTATGCTCTGTGATTAGTGCGCCAAGATCTGTAGGTACTGATACTTACACCATCTCGTTCATGTTCTCCTGACCAGTGCGCGGTGTGTGTGTGAGCGAATTCTAGCGCTGCTACTCGTGCAGTTCTGGTGTAGCTAGTGGTGCGACGCCCGCAAGATGTCTTGATGGTTTCGAAGTCCCCGCATGTCTTCTGCGGTTTTGCCGACGAGACTACATTTGACGCTTCGCGACTGGCTTCTTCCATCACGTGTGCGAACATTTCTGACATGTTATTTTGCGTTTCTATTGTGTGAAAGGGCGAACTCGTTCTGCGTGTAGCTTTGGCCAGTGCACTTGTTGAGACGTTTCGAATACGTTTTCCTGTCAATTGTAGAATTCTATATTCCTTTTGCGGTACTACAAAACTGATGAGCTTTCCGTTGTCGCAGCAAACAACGTATATAATCGTTTGGATCCCGATGATGCACCACAGCTTTTAGTCGGACATAGCTGCTTCTGTATATACACCGCTTTCATTAACGAGAATGCCTTTACACTAGTTAGATCAACCGTGAAAAATTTTTGCGGGATAATGCCGGGCTATGTAGTTGCATTTACCACATTTGATGCATTCAATGTCATTCGCTGTGTACAAGGAACGATATGGCTCTTAGATGCGCCATATCGTGAGCTGTGATCACTGGTTGTGAGTTATCACGAAACTCAAAAGTGGCACCTCAGATAACAAAAATATTGGGGAAATGAAGGCTATAAAACAAGAAGACCTCTGTTAATTACTTTGTAATAAAGGAAACGAATAAATATTTGCGTGAAAAGCTACTTGATGTGACGCTCTCCGCATACTAGCATAAAAAATGAAATAAATAGAATTCAATAAAGAATTCCCTGAGTACATGAGCGATAACCATTTTTTTCTCAATCCGAGCCATAATCCGGAGTGCAATTGCACCGAGACTCTGGGTGACTACACGTGATCACCGCAAATTCATTGTGTCATCAGCTGCACATTTCACTTTTTCTTGGCGACATCAGCTGTCAGAGATGCGGTGAAAGACGGGGTTATACTTCACAATTTGCAGTAAGCCATGGCCGATTGTCTAAGTGTTGCAAACATTATCTGGAAAGGTGCGCACCATCGTTGTCATATTATTCTAATAGCTCACTGTTCAATTGAAAAAAAAAAAACATTTCCGGTGTCGCCTAGTAATTTTTGGTATACATCTTTGGATTGAATGCTAGCGGTGTAAAGGCAACGAGCAGCTACAATATACCGAACGCGCAAGGGAGAGGGAATACAACTGGTGGTAGAGGCACAGGAGTTGCACTGTTGCCTCACTCAATACAACAGACAGATTAACCAAGATCAAAGGGGCTTTAATATAAAGGCAGTTGTCCAAGCAACCGAATATTAAATCGTGGCTTGGAATAGATTTAGGTTACTTCGCTATATATAGATCAACGAAAGAAGGCAATTTCAGGGCTCGTAGCTTTGTTTGACAAAGCCTCAACTAAAACCAACAGACAATGAATCTACGGATGCCATAAGGAATGTTATTTGTACTCCTCTACCTGTATTTTAGTAGTGATGATATTAATGTGAAGAAAGTAAGAGGCGACGAAAAGACAGCTTGCCGCGGGCAGGGACCGAACCTGCAACCTTCGGATAACGGGCCGATGCCCTAACATTTCACTATAGACCAGCCTGCTACAGATACGAATGTACTCTGGAATTGTCCGTATGTACGGACAAAGTCTCAAAACTCTCAAAAGTCTTAAAGTCTCAAAATTTTAGGAAAGATGAGCCACTGTATATGAACCGCCCTCAGTGGCATCTCTGTGACGCCAATTAGGGTCACAGGGTAGGTGGACAATGGGTACGTGGTGCTCCTCACAGTAATTGCCGCTGCACATAAAACGCCTAAATCAATTACTCAGCCATCTTGTAGGATATCTTCCTCATCGCGCTAGCGTCGAAGTGACCTCCAGATTGATGGACTGTCCGTTTTTACGAGTCACGTGGCGGCATTAGATGGCAGCACGCCAATGTGTGGCGTAAGCTAAAAAAAGTTTATTTTCCCCCAGTCCAAGGCAGCTAGGAGGCTGGGCGTTTCCCGCTACTTGGGATGCCTCTTCCTTATCGTCTAGAGACATCTTGCAGCGATGCAATGATGTCGTCACCACCTGGAGGGTTCGGTCTACTGTCTAGCATGCTCACATACGGCGAAACGCATGCTCATCTATTGTACTCTCTTCAATGCAGCTGGCCCGGAGCGACTACATTACTCGCAAAATCAAAAATTGGCCCAAGGGTCGCTAAGAATGCATCAAAAACTTCGTTTTCCTTGCCAGGCAATCCGTGACTCAAGTCTCTGTCATCATCATCAAGGTCTCTGTCATCTCCTCGAAGTCATAAACGACGCGCACCACTGGCTAAGCTTTTGTACACACCCGGCCCATTCCATACAAATGCATGTGTACACACGGCGGAACGGCCGCGTGTCCTTCAGTCTAATAGTTCTTATACCGCAAAACAGCTAAACTATCGGACCAATTGAAACGTGGCGTGGAATCGGCTGCGACGAATTCCACTAAACCGTACGAGCACGTGTTCTTCATCACGGCCGATTGTCGACCGAGGGATCACCGATCGACGTACGAAGAACAAGCTAAAAACATTGCTGCTAGCATACCCTCCAGTCCACCTCGTTGGATACTTCATCCCGCAAACTCGCCTCTCTTCCCCGAAAAGCCCCCCCCCCCCCCAATCTGGATGAAAAAATTACATCACTCAAGCACTGATGAAATAAATGGTAGGATTACAACTCGTATACTTGCCGCAGCAGAACCGGCTATCCGTCAGTATTCTGAATTCTTCAGAAAAAGACCAAATTTCGGTGGACCCTACGAAGTTCGGATGCTAAAAAGCTGGAAAACAAAGTATGGGGCATTTCCCTGAAATACCCGACAGATATGATAACAAATCCCGCCTCGCCAAAAAATTTTTCCTCCAAGAACTTGATTTCTTTCTATCTTTTTTTCTCTATCTCTCTGTACTCATTCTTTCGCCCATCAGCTTATGGTATCCCGCACCGCATAAATCACCGCACGTGTTCTGGCAGCGAAGCAAAAGCTGAAGAAGACGACGACGAAGAAGAAGAGGACGAAAAGAGCGCGTGCCGGTTCATGATGATGACCCTTTCTGTTTCCGATGGACAAATTACGGCGAGCTTAAACAACTCCGCCGCTAAAAAAAACGCGCATTCACGAAGCAGGCAAGAAAGAAATGTTGACAAGGTTTAATGAACAAGCCCATAGGCGTGCGCAGGGTTCCTCATTAGGGGGGCGATGGTTGACCCAACTAAGTCCATGTACGGGGGCAGATTTTGCGCCCCCCCCCCTCTTAGATGATTAGGGGAGACGACCCCTCCTGCCCCCTCTCTGCGCACGCCTATGATCAAGCCTACGTTTTAGTACCACTTTCGTAGCAAGTGTATGTCGCTGGAAGGTAAACAAAAATTTGATTGATTCTATTTGTTTCCGCGAACGAAGTTCGCTAACCCCATATTCGCGCACTGACGCACATTCATTCACGCGTCACTACCGTTCAAAACATTTTGTTCGTGGAATTGTAACGTTAGGGCAGCGTCAGACGCGAAGCGCCATAAACAGTTCCAGGCAGCAGCGCTAATACAATACTCGGAATTGACAATCAAGGTTCGTCGTTCAGTATAGTCTGTACTTTACTTACTAAGATCTAATATCCTCAACTTACCCGAAACTGGGATGCAATGTGGACAGTATGAACTCCGATATTCAGATGAACATTAAAAATGTTTGTGTAGGGTGTACACGTCCTCAATTACTTTTTTCTTCATTACCGCCGAATCTACGCGAGTTTGTAAAGGAAAATCGTCGTCGGCATTAATTTTTGAAAGAGCGTGCGCTCGCTGTACATCGCTACCTAACAGTAAGGAAGGCTACTTATTCTCCATCTGTTGAGGCGTATGTTTCTAGAATGCATATGTCGGCAAAAAAAAGTGGAGCACGCTCAGACTCACTCATGAAATACATATTGCCTTTAGGACTCGCTCGGACTCAGACTCATCAAAATCTTTCTCATCCGGATTCAGTGGGACTCAGACTCACTGAAATTTTCCTCAACCGGACTCACCCGGACTCAAACTTACCAAATATTGCTCGCTGGGACTCAATCTGACTCACACTTACGGCTCGATCTGAGTCTGAGTGAGTCTGAGTGAGTCGAGTCATGAGTCCATGAGCACATTGTTTACTTTTTCGACCATTGTGTCAATGCTCTTTAATATCAATATCTCATAAAACTGGTCTTCTACTTGACGTATTTTCATCTCACACCTTCAAATAGGCGTTATCAATGGTGTAATGCAGTAAGCACATTTTTATCGAAGAGACAATTCATACGGGATATTTTATCAAGAACTTCTCATGAAAGATTTTGCCAGGGAGAGGTGAAAACACTCCTCCACCCGACCCCCGCCGTATCTCACAGCTCTGATCAATAAATATTGAGATCGCGTATGAACGCTAGTGCTTTGCAGTATGTGTGAGAAGACGTGAGTATAAACATGAGTCATCACATGGCTAATAGTAATGCTGAAGTTGAGTAGATAGGAGAACAAAGGTTGACGAACTGCCTCCGCAACCGGCGTTGTTGACACGTGCGTGGCTACGGCAACGCGCCTACGCACCGATAACGTCTATAGGTTCTCCCGTTTGATTCCAGCGTGAACGTTCACGTTCAAAAAGGGCGAAATTCAAAACATGCCGTTGTATGTACGTTCACAAGTATAATACAAATAATTCGACTTTATGCGAAAGCTATTAAGCCTCCAATAGAGTGTAGCAAGAATATGCCGATGTCCTCTGTGACGTCAGTGGAAGAGCACGCTAAAGTATAGGGGAATGTCATTTGCAGTAGCTGTGATATAAATGAGAAGAAATTAAAGTGGACGAAGAGATACCTTGCCGCCGGCAGAGGCCCAACCTGCAACCTTCGAAGAACGCGTCCGATGCTCTACGAATAGAGCTACGGCGGCGGTGGTGCCCCCGTTCATTTTATCGGTTATATATGCACATTTCAACCTGGGACCTGGGAGTGTTAAGCAGCGCCGCTCTTAGCCACCACGGCGTGTGTGGAACTTTTTTTCTGCCTCCTGTTGTGACGTTGCACGTGATCTATTTTGCGAGCTGGAAGCTGACCCAATAATCCGTCGCATACTTATTATTTTGTTATTTCTATTTATGTACCCACTCCTGCTTAGACCCGAATTTGCAATGCAGTATCTCTAAATATATAGATAGATAGAGTAACAAATAATACAATAAATAAATAAATACTATCAGTATATATATATATATATATCTATATATATATCTATATATCTATATAATATATAATATATATATATATATATATATATATATATATCGGGGTGTTGGCGGGGCGGTTCCCCAACCATCTGCGAAATTTTTACATTTCGTACGTGCATATACACACGAAAACAGACACACGAACATTTACTAAAAGCCAGGTCAGACCCAACCCCCTTCCCCTCCCCGAGAAAAAAATTCTGGCTATGCCTCCGGACAGGTGCAAGCGTTTTAGTCATTGGACTGCGTTCACAATGGAAAGAGAGACAAGCACACGCGTCAATGCTCCCTCCGCAAGAGGATTGAACCGATGCTTCAAAGAGAACATGAAAGCACATAAAGGAAACGCGCGCACAAATCCAGCATGAACAAAAGTTGTGAGGTCCGTTGGCGCGCGTGGAATAGCCTAAGGTCCACCTCGCGGATGACACTCAGGTCATGCGCGACGTCTCTGTGACAGCGCGGTGCCGTCAGCTACAACCTGATTGTTTAGCGCAACACATAAATGGTGAAAATCATTATCATCATCACAATCGTCATCATCAACCTTCAATAATTCCGCATTCGCACTTCACGTACCCCCTGAAGGGTAAAGACCTCTCTCACTTTCCGCCAATGAACCTGGTTCAGTGCTTGCTGCGGCCACATTACACCCGGAAACTGCTTAAACTCATCTGGCAACCTAACTTTCTGTCTCCCCCTCGCGCGCTTGCCTTCACTTGGAATCCAGTCTGTTGCTCTTAATGAGCAGGTGGTTGTCTTGCCCACGCGCGACATGCCCTTCCCATTTCCTCTTCTCGGTTTCGATAAGATTCGAATCTGGTGGTTCGAATCTCGATGCCGAGCAATTTCCCATCGGATTTAAAAGGGGGAAAAAAATCCGCGTGATGATGAAATTGCATAAAGTGATGTGGCCTCACCGGAGACCACAGCCGGTAATGCGCTCCCTGACCAGAGAGGGATTGGCCGCCCTGGCGCAGTTTGACCACTACCTCATACATGAATACACCAGTGGAGAAATATTAAGCGTTCAAGGTTTTTGTGACCTACACGATATTTGCGTTCGACATTCACTGGTGACTTCTGTGACGGAGGCTGGACACGGAACAAGATGGCAAGGACAACGAGGGCGCGCAGACGCCACGCGTGCCTCTTATTGAAAATGCGGCACCTAGAAAGGTTAGACTGCGTCACCATCTCCAGCCAACCGTCTCCCACACAGTGCCGAAAAACACCGCAGCTGTCGCTACCACATACTACAGGAAGCAATAATACCGCATTTCGCACTACAATACGCACAAAACTCAATCTGATACAAGGGCTGCTGTCGATCACTTAGTTTTCTTCGGTGAAAATACTTGTGTTTCATTCTTTTACATTATTAAATAGTGTTGTGTTCGTTAGTATGAGCGTTACCTCAGAGCGATGAAGGAGTTTTCATTATCCCCTGCATGTTTCGTATTAAGCAAAGAAATAATTAATGCACATTATATTAACGTTTCAATAATTATCGATAAGCATCGCACCAAATTTTTACTGGGTGTGCAGATTATTTGGAAAAATGAAGGCCAAGCGCACTAAATGGCGATTTGACGTGGAGTCGCTCTAATTTTATGATTGACATTTTGAACGAGTGCAGAGCACGAAACCTGCGGCCAAGCTCTAGAAACAATGTTCAACTTCACGATTGGTCAGATATTAAGTGGGCATGAACATTACAAAATGATATATGTGAAATTCCTCGCACAAGTATTATGATTGAAGGTAAATAACGATGTTTCAGCGACCAAATGGGCTTCAAGAAGCTTAATACCGCAACCCCTTAGGTGACGAACAGTTCAGAAAAAAGACGGTACCCTGGGCTAAAACTGGTCGAATGTAATTAAGGGCCAATGTAGCTCCGTTGGTAAGAAATTTTCGTACGTCAAAGTTTCACCTTCAGTAAAGTATATGAGATTAAAACGTGCCAGCGTAGCATGCAGAACGAGTGCTGATGTCAACAAAAGACTTTGAAAACAACGTATGCGTGCCTGGTGTAAAGCTCCTTCTCGTGAAAAATGAAACTCGGTGGCTACGAAATGTCAGCAGCTATTGTTATAAGAAAGTGCCGCAGCAAGTCGTAGCAAGATCTTTTCGTTTCTTCCGGAAGTTAACAGAGCTTTTATCCGAACAGCGCTGTCTGCTGATGAGAGTGCAGTATTTCTTGCAGATGCGTCGTAATACGAATTTCTAGCTTTGGAGCGTGCGTCGTACGTTTCTGACGATTAGGTCAGGGCGTCAGTGCATTAGCCATAATGATAGAATGAAGTTCCAGCAAACCTTCATCGCGTTAACAGAGGTAGTGCGTGTAATCAAGCTGGTGATGGCTGAGGCATTTGGGGCTTTCAGAGTTTTCCACATTTCCAGGGGATCACCAGGGGAAATATTTAACGCTACGGGATCTGTTCGCTTAAAAACACATGCCTGGTTCTTAAACTTACGTTTGTGAGCCGTAACGTTTCAAAAGCACACGCACGCAATTAGCAAAACAAACATGTGACCGTTCTGTAGCACAGTGTGCGTAGTTAAACAATAAAGATTGCAGCGTGCCTGTTAACCTAAAGCGGACTGGGTGTCTGTGTGTCTCATCTTCTGTCGCTCATTGCCCATTAGCAGTGATTTTGCTGCGGGAACACCGGCAACACACTGCATGCTTCGCCCCTCCACAGGCTTCACATTCAGTGGAGCTGAAACACCCTTCCTTACATGCTTCACCCTTGTCCAAATTTTTTTTCCGTGTCTTAAGTTCGAACGCAAAGCAAGCTGTCTAGTCGGTGAGCATGGATTGCCATGCATCGTTTACGCGAAGAATTTTCTGTTGAATAAATTTTGACCTCAGTCACTCCTCATTTGCATGATAAAGGACGAGCTCCCTCTGTACCCGCCTGAACATACTCTTCAGGAGTGCCCCGTAATGGGCATTAGCCACAGTTACTAAGTGCATCATCATCAAGAAGAATTGACGCAAGCTGCCACACATCGATTCCGTACGTGGTTCCTCTGGTCACGACGCCCGAAAGACGACCGCCGTGGGACGCTTCCAGGCCACAGTACCTGCTACCTTTCCTTCGGTACATCTGTTTGCATATTATACAGAGATTCTCGTAAGGAGAGGAAGGAAATAGGAGAGAAGTGGAACAGCCTCTCACGCAGGTCAATGCCGCTGCGTGTTTTATCTACAAGCGCGTATAACCAACGCCTCCTCTAGAAACATACCTGCGGCGTCGCTGGCTATCCCATTGTAGCCGTCCTGCCTTGAGTTGCGGTCGCTTATCGACAGATGGCGCCACGTTCTCACCTATTGCTTTCAATGGCGCTGACGTGGTGTGAAGTCGAGGGAGGTAATGTGCGCATGCGCAAATGTGTGTTGCAAGCGGCCACCGCAAGGATCGCCAGCTACTTCCCTCCTTATAAACAGTGAAGGAGGGAAAGGGTTGGGCAGGAGGTTTTTGGCTCACGCGGCAGGCATCTTTCTAGAGGCGTTGGTACAACCCCTACCACCGCGATTTCTGAACGATCTGTTAACGGCGAACAGTGGAGAGGTGTCTTGTCACATATACTCGTATAGTGGCAGCACCCTACCGTACTTAATGTCATACTACCAACATGGCATAGCATTGACTAAGTTTTGGTGAATTATCGTTATATGTATGGCTATATGATTGACTAATCCGGATAGTTTTGTCTTGATCGTGGATAGTGCTGTATAATGTCGGCTAATATAAGATATCCGCTGCTAAAAGAGCGGTCTTCTCTTAAGAATAATAACAACAATCATTGGTGGTGGTGATTTATGCGCCAAAACCACAGTATGCTTGTGCGGAACGACTTAGCGGGGGAATTCGAACTAAATCCGACCCCCTGCGGTTCTTCAAAGTGCACCGAAATCTAAGCACAAAGGTGTTCTTTGCATTTCGCCCACATCGAAATGCAGCGGCCGTGGCCGGGAATCAAACTGGAGCCCTCGAGCTTAGCGGCCTTCTTTTCAATCCATCTCATTTCTGCGATACTTCCGCACGTATTCCAATAACAACCTGCGTTGGTCCTGTCTTAATTTCTTCCTCTGCATCTTAGTCGAGTAATGGCTCTATGCAACGGAGGATCTGTCGCTTACATAAAAGTACCATACATAATTTCGTAGCAATTGCAGGTCCGAGCGTGTGTTCACCTCCAAACTTGCAGCATATCACCTTTGACCTTAGACACGAGCCCCTTATTATACATAAAAAAGAAAGGGCAGAGGTTTATTGCTGTAATTCACATCATAACATCTTAGATGGTTACACAGGCACCGCACAAGTGAACGAGCCGCTACGTCGAATATCTGCCATGCTATGAACGATCCGACTACTAGCCTAGCTGTACATCCCAAACCGTATATTGGCTTGTCATCGCTGAACATAAAGAGAGCCATAAATGGAACGCCGGCAGTTTTGCTAACATGGCGCTGAAGCATGCAATATTATCATCAGCCTGTATGAGTCCATGTCAAGGGCATTACTCTAGTACGAGTTCATGACACACATCTCCAGCAAGGCTGGACAAGCACTAGCTGTGCCTTGTAATTCGCACTAAAAAAATTGGAATCAATGATCACTTTGTCATACTTAATAGCAGAATACAGTGTGCATTCAACGTATTCTCGAAAAAAAAACGTTCAGGCTTGCGCGATAGTATAAAATCTTTTTAACAGAATCGACCATTAATGCACCGCCATGGGTGCGTAGACTACGTGGCATTTCTTTCTCACGTATACATTCGCACGATATTCTGCTCAGACGGCACAGACAACACGTGTCTTGTGCACTGGGACCAGCTCATACCATTCTGCAGCAAACTGGCTTGGCATCAGCTATCACCCGAAGTCAAGGCCCTAGCAAGTTGACATGTTGAGATCCACATTAGAGCATCCTGTATAACGTTAGACCACACCGACATTTCTTAGCCTCTGCGTTTCGCATATAATTGAGAGGTCGAAGCGATGTACAGGCGTCGCGCAAAGAGTATATCTCTTTGTCTAACAAATCCGAATGAGGCCTCCGAAGCATTCCTAAAACGATGCGCAGTTATTCAATCATCGTGTTGTCGCTGATTCCTTACAGTTGCACCATATCATTTTCCTAAGCAAGAAAACTGAAGTTAATGCGGGGCAGTGGAGGCACCGCTCGCGAGCTCCCTCTGAGGTGTCGTTGCTGAGGTCGTCCCGCTGTAGCCTGTAGGTCGCTGGACTAGTGCCCCACCCATAATGTTCCACGTCCCCTTTTTCCTTAAGTAAAATTTTTCTCTCTCTCTCTCTTTTCTCTCTTGATAGACGACGGCTGTATTGTAACAGCTCTTCCTCTGATATCACACATGCTGCGACGTAGGTGCACCGAGCCTCTTCGAAACGGCTGACTCCTTCCGGGAGCCATGGGGCTGCGAAACAAGCTGGACTATCTGTTGACGGCCGACGGAGTTCTCAACTTCTTCGAAGTGGTATGAATCGAGTATAAGCTGCGCTCGTCACAATAGAACGCTGTGGGCCACGAAAGCCGCAGACCCGCGAAGCGTTCAAATCTAGGTGACGCGAAACCTTATTGCAACTTACGTCTGTACATTTCTAGCATGTTTGGGTACAGCGCGGGGAACGGGTACTGCGCGAGGTATGTATGTTTCTACATATGTCTACAAGTTTGGTCGTACACGCCTGTGTATTTATAACCATGGTTTGGCCTGTGGCGCGTTTCCTCATACCCTAAAGACCGCAATAGCGGTACTGCCGGTCACCGTCATATGCGAGAAAGTCACGTGACCTGAGCGGAAACGTCGCGTGTGACGTCACTGTAAGAGCGGCATGTCGCTGTCGACTCTGGTTCTGGCAGTAGTGAGGCTGGCAAAATAGTGAGGACCGCGAAGCTTCATGTTGTAGGTTACTGGCTTCCCAGCGACACGCGCCACGTGACTCCTCCGCATGTGACGGCGACCGGAAGTTCCGCTATTGCGTTCTTTAAAATGTGGAAACGTGCATTCCCGTGTTATGCGTATGCTGCTTGAATACTTATCAGCGCACTTTAACCGTGGTCACGCGAGGCAACTTTCACGGCTACGTATATGTATCGCGTGCTGCAAGGTCAACACAGTCATCTGTGCAGTGAAGCACAGATGACTGTGTTACGTCAGAATGTATCCAATAATATCCTTTTGTACAAGACAAGTAGTGCTTCGAAAATAGGAAGTATGTCCTTTGCAGCCCGTATCGCCGCGTACAACCTGGCACAAAAGGCAAAGACTCTACCAGAACTTTCTTCGTGCACCATCAAGTGTTGCAATATCCAAGCAACTAAAGCATTAATCGTTGAAATTAAAAAGGGAATTCGCGCAGCAAGAATGCTTTTGTGAATCTCGCAGTTGAGATTAATGATATCCCAAGCCATTCTGGAAACTGTGAAAAGAAAATGCAAGAAGAGACAACGCCTTCCCTCAATCACATCGAAAGACAGTGTCGTTTCTAAACAAAGCTAAGGCGGA
>NC_051182.1:104702545-104752076 GCF_013339695.2 Rhipicephalus sanguineus | reverse complement strand
AGTGTCGGGGACGTCCTGCTCACATTCAACGCTGACAAAGAGGCTGCTACGAGGAGGCAGAGTCACAGATTCGGCGGACACGCGTAGGGCTGTCTTCGAGAAGGGGGTGTTGTCAGCCTCAGCTTCAGGATGAAAGGGGTCCTCGAACGACACTAGCAACTCACGTAGATTAATGATTGCGCCGTATTCACGAGAAGAAGTCCAGTCCCAGAATGAGCGGACGGGAGCACACAGGTAATACGAGGAAGGAGCCCGTGAACGTCGATGCACGTATCCGAATACGTGCTGTGCACATTCCAGTCGGCTTCACCAGATGGCCACCTGCCGTGCGCAACGGGGGGTCCTTGCCATGCGGTCGTAACTTTTCTCAGTTTAGATGCCAGGGCGCCGCTCATAACTGAATAATCGGCGCCAGTGTCGATGAGGGCAGTGACAGCATGATTATCGACGAATACGGTGATGTCGGCAGAAACAGTCTTGCTACTCTCGGAAAATAACGAAAAATCTGAACGGTCATCATCGGGTCGTTGCGTCGAGGGAGGCTCTTTGGCAGTTCGTTGGGAAGCGACTTCACCCCCAGAAGCCGCGGTTCCTAGTTTCCCCTGTGGGGACCTCGGTGACCGGCTTCTGAAGGAGCGTAGGACGACGAGGGCAAACTAGGTGACATGGAGCGGCGAGGGCGACGGTGATCGTGATTGGCGGCGTTGAACAGGGGGAGGAATTTGCTGGCCCGTAATATACGCTTCGATTTCACGGGGGCGCTCACCGTAGCGTGGGCACCGAGCATCAGGGTGGAAGCCGCGTAGACCGAGTTGGCGGTACTGACAAGTACGATACACGTGGCCCGCCTCGCCACAGTGGTAACATAGCGGACGGTTATCCGACGTGCGCCACACGCTTGCCTTGGTAGCGTTCTGTCTTGAGCCGGACGGCTGATACGTGGGTGCGCTCGGGAACCTTGACGCAGGGGGCGAAGTCGAAGAGGCGTCCTGCAATAGGTGACTAGGCGGGTCCATTGTCCGCAAAGTAGGACCAGTAGCGTGTGGTGCAGGAGATCGTAGGGCCGCCGCATAAGTCAGGACAGGGACCTCAGGTCTTGGTGGTACGAGTGGTGCGAGTGGTGCGAGTGGTGCGACCGCCTGTCTGATTTCATTTCTGATGACGTCCAAGAATGCTGGCGCGGTTGGTTGAGGTCCCACTGCTTGGAGTTGGCGGAGCTCGTCCCGCACGACACTTCTTATGAAGTCTGCGAGGGCCTGCCTCTCGCTGTCAGACCCGATAGAGCATGCCGTGGCCGTTATGTCGTGGCGTTCGTACTGTGACGACCGCTGCTGGAAGAGTACGTTCCATCGTGGTCGCCTCACTGATGAACTCAGCCACGGTCCTTGGTGGATTGCGTACTAGCCCGGCGAAGAGCTGTTTCTTTAACCCCACGCATCAAATGCCGCACCTTCTTTTCCTCGGACATCGCAGGGTCGGCCCGCCTGAAGAGTCGAAGCATGTCCTCGACAAACATCGAAACTCTCTCGTTTGGTCGCTGGTTCCTAGACGAGATGGCTTGTTTCCGCTCTCTCCTTCCTTTCGGCGTTGCGGTACGCGTCGCGGAGCTGGCGGCTAAACTCTTGCCACGTCGCAAAGGAACCCTCGTGGTTCTCGTACCATGTTTGGCAGAGTCTTCTAATGCGAAGTAAACCCTCCGCAGCTTGCGACCTTCATCCCATTCATTGATGCTGGCAACTCGATCAAAGTGGTCGAGCCAGTCATCAACATCCTCAAAAATGTCTCCGTGGAAAGACCGTGGTGTCTGCGGTGCATGAAAAACATGCGGGAGCGGAGAAGAATAGGCGTCGTTGGTTTGACTCGCCTGGCTTATAGTCGAGGTTGTCATCTTGTCAAGTCTTGACAAGGGACCGAATTCGGGGGGCAGTCCTAGCAGGCGGCGGCTGCTTCTTGTTGTGGGAGCTGTGGCTGTCTCCAAGTTGCTAGGAGTCACGGCTGGAAATTGGGAGCCAAGGTGCATGTACCCAGCACCTCCACCAGTGTCACGGGCGAAATAAGACAGACAGCCAGGTGTTGACGTCTTCCCCAGAACCAGACCAGCAACAACAACGTTCTCTTCTTCTTCCACTCGCGTGAACGTGCCACAGCGGATGGCTCATACATGATGGCATGTGGCAATAGCCGCAGAAAGACTAAACCTAACTGTCTGTCATTTATCGCGAACAAAGGCAATAACTGTAATCACTAAAAGCATAGGTTTCACGCTTTTATGGAATGCAGCGAGGAACAAATTTTAGAAATTTGGGCACACCCGTTGTTGGTAGCAGTACGCTATGAAAGGACAGGCTTGAACTAAAAACAATCACTAGTACTGGTTTAATAAAACACCCGACACTAGTACTGGTTTAATAAAACAGGATAACAAGTAGTGTAACGTTATTGGCTTCGGCCATTTTTGAAGCGGCTACCAATAAATCTCATCCATGAGATAATCACGCTCATCACTATTGTGGCGATTACGAAATGACACTGTAGACGGAAACGTTAATAACGCACTGACAGTGCCTTACGCTAGAATAAATAGTGGGAAATGCAAAATCGCCTGAATTCGGTCTTCCTATCTGCCACCACTGGCGTTTACATCATGCGCAGCCCAAAATTTTATATATTACACAATTCGGGCCCAAAATAAGCCATCGCTCCAAAAACTCTCAGCCTGAACATGGCGGTCTTTCGCGCCGTCAAGGTCAGACTGAGAGACAACGTCTGCAGGAAAATATAGAACTCGTGCTGGATATCACGGAGCAATTTGTGTGTGCGAATGCGTAAGAGCATGGACAGAAGACCTGGAAAAGGCGGTCCATGCAACAGTAATTGGCTGATTGATGGCTGAATAAACTTTATTTTGGTCCCTCAGAACACGCCCTAGCACGCTGCGGGACGCTCCCACGTGGGAACAGAAAGACCAAGTCTCTCGGCTGCGTCGCGAGCCCGTTGGACTGCCCGTAGCTGTTATTTGAGTCCGGAGTGAAAGAAAATTTTTATATAGATTTCACAGACTACGGTAAAGCACTCGGCTCCCTAATAATAATAATATCTGGGGTTTAACGTCCCAAAACCACGATATGATTATGAGAGACGCCGTAGTGGAGGGCTCCGGAAATTTCGACCACCTGGGGTTCTTTAACGTGCACCTAAATCTAAGTACACGGGCCTCAAACATTTTCGCCTCCATCGAAAATGTAGCCGCCGCAGTTGGGATTCGATCCCGCGACCTTCGGGTCAGCAGTCGAGCGCCATAACCACTAGACCACCGTGGCGGGGCGCCCTGGGCTCCATAGGAAAGCCGGCCGTCATGGAAGCATTACGTCACAAGCGAGAACTTGCAGAATGTACAGGGTGTTTCACGTCACAAGAACCATGGATTTCAAAAAGAATTACACCATCTCCCGCTAAAGGGGACCATAAGGCGATGCAAAGCCGGAGCACTTGCACGATCGCGTTCCGTTGGCGCTCGTTGGGCATGCTACCGACCTCGGGCATGCTACCGATCTCGCGTCGTCGAACGCGAAGAGGAAAGCTACGCGCGTCGTGTCTTCCCTCTAGCCTGGCCGTTAATTCTCATAGGGCGAGCGGGGAACGCGGTCGACAGGCGTGCGAGAAGGGGGGCAGCGTAGGAGAGGAGAGAGAGAGAGAGGGAGGGGACGCGCATGCGCTGGTGCTCATTGCGGCGTTGAGCAGGAGAGAATTTCGGCATGTCGCGCCAGCATCACACTTCATCGGACCATCACACTTCATGAGAAGCATCAGCGGAGTCAAGCGGAGCGGAGAAGCAAGCGCTGAACTGAACGCGCGAAGCGCTTTACCCGCTTTATATTCACACTTGAAGGAGAGGGACTAGAGGCGGAGAGTAGCGCATGCGCCGCGAGAGCAGAAGCGAGAACGCAGGAGAAGCGCAAGCAGATGGTAGGAGAGAAGTCGAGAGAGTAACGCGCAGCTGTTGGAGAGAGGGAAGGAGGAGAGTTGCGCATGCGTAGTGTGAGTGCGGACGCCGACGCCGACTCCGCGGGACATAGACCCGAGCAAGAGATGCTTCGCATCTAAAAATGTTTAACGTATCTTGCTATCGCGTTGCAGCGCACTTAGTGGTGCTTTGTGGGAAACAGTGCGCGCGGACCGACCATCAACCTGTCGCTTGCTAGGGACGACGGCACCTCTTTAGTCTGCCGCCGTGAAAAAGCGCTGTCGCGCAGTGATGACGATGCCTAGAGCCGCGGCCGCTCACTTCGCCACGGTCCTCACGCACAGCTCTTTTGCTCGAAGAACGTTTGGCAACGCTGCAGTGCGGTACAGCATCAGCGCAGTGATGTGGTTTTATTTGCTTTCCCGTGCACTTGCTTCAAAGGCAGCGGAAAATCACCGTGCAACAAGTACGTTGTCACAAAAAATTGGATTGTTCGTTCTGGAATGCCCTTCACAACTCAACGAACCACACTTGACCCTTAAGTCACTAATTATTTTTTGGCATAACTGATCTGATAATTAAAAATAAAGCGCAATATTGCACTTTTCTGACCAGCGCCAGATGACGTTAAACCATTAGATGTTGGCTTAAATTACCTGGTGTTAACCACCTAAAATATTCTTGTTTCTTGGTTCTTGGTTACAGGAAACATCCCTTCAAAACACCTCAGCCGGCAAACAAGTTTCGCATCCTCCTTGCTTCTTTACAAAACAACAACAACAAACAAACAATAAAACCGTCATAGATGAAGGGGTCAAACAAAGATATAATAACCAATACTGTTCAGTGCATGTGTAGATGTTTTTGAACAACTAGACTGGGTCGAATCAGTGTAAAGATTACCAAAGAATGTCTCGGAGACGACATGCTGATTGCATTGGGCTGTTCAGCAACGATGGCGATGACTTGCAGAAGCGAATGACCGTCGAAGCCGTGAAAGCCTTCAAGTAGGGCGAAATATTGTCACGGTATCGTGACGTCGACGAAGGCAGCAGTCGGCGTGTTCCTGATGAAACTCTTTATTTGGCCGAACTTGCGGCCGGGAAATGAAAACTCAAACTACAGCAATACACACTGCACACTGATAGCGCAAACAGAGCCTCGGCCGTCGATAATCTGATGATCGCTGGGACGCGCCGTCTTTTATACCTCACGCATCGAACTTTCCAGTCTTATCAGTGGTGATCGCGCAAGCTCTGGAATAATCTAGACTATTCGGGTCCTGCGCGCAATCTTAACAAAGTGATCTACTACAATCGGGAAGGTTCTGCAACACTGCGGCGTGGTCAGCGTCGAGCGTTGCTAACCACCCTTGCTGGTCAAATCCGAATAGATCAAAATAAAACAAGAAGCGGCCGTGTCAGTATGAATGCACTGAATGGAGCTGGGACATCACTGAAGGCGCTGGACCTGCGCTGAAATTAAGGAATTCTCGTGATATGGAATAATGAAGCATAAAAAACATGGCTGATCCCTCTGTCATAGAAATCAGTATAACACGAAAGTGAAACATGCCTTCACAGACGTAGCTGAGCGTCTCTTGTGAATTGTTTCGCCACAAGGGCGAAGGAATGAATGCTATAGCAGCAAAT
Source organism: Rhipicephalus sanguineus (assembly GCF_013339695.2). NCBI lineage: Eukaryota > Metazoa > Arthropoda > Arachnida > Ixodida > Ixodidae > Rhipicephalus > Rhipicephalus sanguineus. The sequence continues at coordinate 104,746,460 of NC_051182.1, read as the reverse complement.
TATAATGTCATGCGAAGAACGGCAAGCTGCTCGAAAACTTTGTTACGATAAAACAGAATCAGCTCGAGCAAGATAGGGTAGATTGGAGATCGTTGGGAGACCCGTGATCTAGCTGTGGAAGTAAATACGCTGATAAAGAAGATGTATCATGAACACCGGGCGCCAGGTCGGGGTACCTCTGTCCCGAACACAAGAACCGGCGTCGATGGGAGTCGAACGAAGTGCCAGCCGCACAGGAGGCGGACACGCTAATCACTAGGTTACAAGTTAGGTTATTCTGTCGAGGAGAAGTGTAAGGTTCTCTGCAGTGAAGAAACAAGAGTGAGATGATAAGAAAGAACGAAGGAACGTAAAGGCAGGCTCAATGGTAGGCGTGAAAAAGGAGGGCAAGAGGGAGGAAGGATCTGAGAGTTTGGGTGTAGGGCAGGAACAACGGGGGCATGAGACACTGGTGTAGGGCATCATGTACCATGTGTCGGTGATGAGAATTGTGATGAGACTGTATCGGTGATTAGGATTTGACGCTGAGTAACTGCTATAGATATATGACATTAAATTCATTCTTGATGGACAGGCAGACAATGTAATGTGTGAACCAACAGTGCTAAAAATTGCAAGAAGGGAAAAAGATGTTACGAGCCTGCTAGAATCACCTGGCTCAGTAACCAGTTAAGCGAGATATTCTTAAGATATGTCTCTTTTTTTCTTTGAAATAATAGGAAAGCTCAAGCATTTTGCAACGGTGAAACATTCGCTACTGGTTATGATCACGTTGGCATACGTTCGAGTTGCTGAACGTGTTTTTTACGCAGTCAACTCTGGAGAGGGTAAGTAGCTGCTTTTATGTTTCCTACATGAATATAGCTTTGTAGAGGCGAACGCCGAGCAGTGTGGACTGCAGAGGCTCCCTCTTTACCACAGAGCTTTAGTAAACTGTGGCACATAGGAGGGTCCTACGTCTGCACGAAACGCTTAGTTACCGCAGTTCGCGCAGAGGTGTTTGGCATAAGCAAACGCGTTTAAAACACAATGCTCTACCATGTGCCATACTTGATTCACCGCTTAACGTAACTGCTTTCCAAAGGAAAATATTGCAGTCGGTGGTTTGCCTTTCTATTTATTAGGCGGTATGTCATACCATGGGAGATGATGGTGTCCACTGAGTAGGTGTGAGCAAAAGATACTCATCAAGCTATCTCACGAGCCGACCGAACGAGACTAACGCATAGCTTCATTTCAAACGCAGCCAAGCGAAGCATTGCAACTGCTTGGTGCGGCTTCACCCCAAACAGTCAAGTGGGTCGTTTTAAAGCCATTAGTTTACAGCAGACGGACTTTACCGGAAGGTGCGATAAATTAGGTTGTGCCCGCTTAAAATAGAAACACCGACGTCAAATTACCAATGACACAGTCGCATGCGCAGACGGGCTCTACCATAAAGCACTTGCCCCAGAGAAACGTCCTAGTGACCCTCGGTAGTGCTAACCTTGTACTCAGACACTGCGCGTCCATCCCTCATGTCGCAAGTATTCTTGAAGTGGCTCCGCGACATGTTTATAAAGGGCATCATTTTCCCCGCTTCTTGAGGCAATTTTATTCTCAGAATATTTTTATGGAAGGGGGGCGCCGAAAGCAAACTAGCTATATTTTGATTTGCGCAGAGAATTACCCCCTGCTTGAGCTTTATAAAGCCGGCGCCTGACTTGGCTGCAGAACCATTGCGGCTACCGCAAATGATGAAGCAGCTGACACTGCGACGGCCTTCTTTGTTGTCGACTTGCTTGTCCTACTGGGTAGCAGTCTGATCTACGGAGAAATACTTGTAACCGGCGGCTGTGTTGGAAATGTGAGATGGCTTTAGTGTTGTCTTCCTGGCATAAACGAGACACCCAGTACCTGAATGCAGCGGTGCCTCCGGCAGACATGATCGGGTTGGACCGCTAAGGAATGAAAGAGGCAGTGTGGTGGAGGCAAACTTTCATGGGGCGAAGCTGTGCCCAACAAAGGGAGCCACTAATATAGAAATGGTATTCACGAGCACGATCTTTTATGGCCGGGAACCTGATCGCCGGTTAAGCGCATTGGGTTTATTGCGTGATACGTTGTACTACATGCCAGAGTTATCGCTGGTGCTCGCAATTGCTAATATTTTGTCATGTTCACGCGTGGCCAGCACTTAGCGATAACACGTGTAAGAGTTTTAAGCCGGAACTTTCTGTCGCCATGACTGAATAGAGAGATAAGGGCCTCCATGCCTTGAGAAAGGAAATAGTTCATTTCACAAGAGATATATTATATTTTATAACGTGGTCTCTTTCCTTGTTCTAGTTGGGTCAAGGAAAGGAACACTCCATGCGCTCATTATCGCAGTGCTCATTATGAGCTGGGCCATTACGGTTTTACAAGGTGCAGACTTGGACTCCCAGTATTGCCCAGGTGAGAACCTACAGAATTTTCGCAAACCCGTTTATAATACCCAACACTGAAGCGCTTCTTGGAGTCAGGGAATGTATGGCAGCACGCATATTGTCCCAGATACTGCTAATTATTTTTCGAAAATGGTACATCTGAAGGTTATTAGCAGATGCTTTCAATCCCTTTTGTTAGCATTCGCTGAAAATGTCGTTTGCATCGTCTACAATTATGTATTTCCGGGCTCCTGTCATACAGTTTAGTCAAAGTAAAAACGGCAATATTAAGATCTGTGAAAGCAGGTTCTGCGCCCACATATGAGTGATGTCTCTTTTTTGCATTGCAGTGATAGGCGTGGTGCAAGCTCTGCATTGGGGATGGTGAAGTTTCACCGCAGCGAGCCAGTGATGTGATGTAAACAGTGTGGCGCGGGTTCACGTTTCTTCGTATCCCCCCTGTATGTTCGTTACCAGCGTTTGCAGTTGGTGTCATAGCTTGAGGAAAAACTGGTATGACGCAAAGAAGACGGGGACGAAGCGAAGACACGAACTGACAGACACGGGCGCCAACTTCCAACTGTTTATTATCAGAAACCACGCCGATTTATATAGGCTGCCGAACAAGGTAATCTTAAACAGAAATGGAAACATGGCAAAACTAACAATTCATCATGAGCCACCAAAACAAAGCCAAGGCATGCGCCGAAAACTGCACTAACGCGAGCTGTGAAAACATGCCAGCACAGATGAACACGTGCCAACCCTAGTGAGAGGCGAAATGAGCGTCGCACAATCTAAAGTTCACATGTGTATAGGCTATCTTTCAAAAAGATGGCTTCTTTCTCAATGAGATCTACTGATGTGGCACTAACGCACTGGCTACCAGTGTTTCAACGATCATGCAAGGGAGCACCGATTGGCGGTCAGCAGCAAAATGGGCGGGTACTTGGCAGACCACTGCAAGCGCTGTGGTTGTGCGCCACACTTAAACCACGTTTCTAAGGAAAGCAAGCAGCGGCACTGAAATGGAGGCAAGTGAAGCGTTTCTAATAAAAAGGTCAGGTAGCCAGTGCGTCAGTGCCATCATCAGTAGTTCTAATTGAGAAGGAAGCCATCATTTTGAAAGATAGCCTGTAGATATGTAGAGTTTAGATTGTGCGATGCTTATTTTGCCTCTCACTAGGGTTGACACGTGTTCACGTGTGCTGGCATGTTTTTACAGCTCGCGTTAGTGCAGTTTCCGGCGCATGCCTTGACTGAGATTTAGTGGTTCTTGATGAATTCTTAGTTCTGCCATGGATCTATTTCTGTTATCAGATTACCTTGTTGGGCAGCTTACATAAATCGGCGCGGTTTCTGATAACAAACAGTTGGAACTTAACGTCCATGTCTGTCAGTTCATGTCTTCGCTTCGTCCTCGTCTTCTTTGCGTCATACCAGTTTTTCCTCAAATAATGAACCAACCAGCTCAGCAACAAGCGCTGGTGTCGCAGCGGAAAAATTCTCTTCTACACCACAGCCATAATAGGTCAGAGCGTCAGACTTACACCAGGAGAATGGCATCAGAGCCAAAATTAACTTCAGCAGCCAGATTTGCATCGACATGACGTGGTTATCACGAGAAATTGCTCATAAAATTGCTATCAAGAGATGTTACGTTTCTATTCGTGAGTGCTCTACCTTCGCGCGTGAAACATTTGCAATAAATATTGCGCTGTGGCTACATCTAGGCACCAATATCTCGCAACATTACCGAGATAATGTTGGAGTGCAATATTACTGTTTAAGATTAATTTGTGATTATTTAATGCCACATTCCAACGCGAGGTGTCGGTTCGTCACTGGTAAACTTGCAGCCCAGAATATCAATGAGAAATCGAGAAATCTCGTCGGGAGTTTTCTGTTTTTCGGTAGTTATCTGTTGTTGGGGCCACTTTTCGTTAGGACTGGTAAAATGTGTTTGTACGTATAGTGGTGGCTCTATTCTTCCTAAGGTGAAGATCAGGCACGTAAAAAACGAGGTTTTGATGATATCAGGTGCTTCATTCGTCAGAGAAAGCGTCTCCGTAATAGAATATGTAACTAGGACACACTGAGAACTTTGCAGGTTACCTTGCAAAGGGCTGCCGTATATTGTCATTGACTCAACAGAATGCACCAAACATTTTATATGGTACACAGAGTTAATCTTAGGTGCCTACGCTTAGAAAGAGGTAATTGATTAGAAGAGAATGCAGTAGGGAAGAAAAGGCGCAAGTTCATAATGTAAGGGAGATAATGAACGGAGCCGATTAAAGATTTTGCGTTGATCTACCTAATGACTGCTCTCTACATAGGGCAGGGGTCCAAATTGGTTTTTAGAACCCTCAAAATGTCAATATAGGCAGGCCCAATGCTAGCTATGCCGAATCCTGATCGATAGGTAGAGATCTGCGCGTGTAACGGCGCGTCTTCTGAGTCGGCAAAAAACGCCGAAGGGCCACCAGCGTGCAATCCACAACAGCCAATGGCTTGGTGCGCGTGCGCCCGAAAAGTGCATGATGCAGGTGCGCCGACTCCTCGTGGCGAGCTTAATTATCTAATGCCTGTTCTAAACTGCTAGCACAATTTGCAGCTCCATTCACGTAGTTCTTTAGCACTGTACGTGAAGCAAGAACTGTTCTGCAAATAATTTTGTTCTTTTTTGCTGCCTCCAGTTGCGAATGGCTCTGGAATATTCTGCGTGGACCGTACTTTGTACCCTACGTTATGCAGAGGTAAGGTGGCTATGACATCGATAGAAGCGCCGAGAATAAATAACCAGGGTAATACATGAGATCTGTAATACTTATTTGATTAAAAAAACAACGGCAACATTGTCACATGTTTGTGATGTACGGTCTGATATACCGGGTGTTCAAAGTTAAGCTTTATGGTTTTCTTAAAATTCAGCACTACGAAGTACGTAAAAACTACCCTTCCAAATATGTTATGTATCCAGGGGGACACAAAGTGGGACAATAATTATCTCTCTCAGTCGTCTAATTAACTAAGATTGAATAATTACCTTTTTAGTGGCTGCAACAAACGGGCATGTTTGTATTGAAAATTTGGAGGGCGTCGTGTTTCTACATAGTTAAACTTGGAAGAATTCTTCTAGCTTGTCTGTGATCCGAGATATCCCGCTGCAAATATTAACTGCGGTTTGCATGATTACGCATGGAAAGCGGTGAGCATCAGCGCAATTTTCCTCCCTCATGTGACAAGCAGTTACTGCTTGCTATCGCCAGCCAGTAGCAAAAGGGTAACCGTTATCATGTTTGCCTATGCCTTCCACCCGTTGTCAGATTAAACACCGCTCGCCACTGCCGCGGCAACATCGGGGAGGAGCTTTGCGCCAGTGCTCACTGCCTTGCATGCGTAATCATACAAACCGCAATTAAAGTCTGCGGCGAGATTTCTTGGAGCACAGACAAGCTAGAAGAATTCTTCCAAGTGGAGCTGTGTAGAAGTGCAACTGCCTCCAACTTTCCAATACAAACATGCCCGCTTGCTGCAGTCACTAGAACGTTCATTATTCAATCTTAGTTAATTAGGTGGCTGACTACAATAATTAATGGCTCACTTTGTGTCGCCCTGGATACGTAACTTATCTTCAAATGTAGTTTTTACGTAATTCGCAGTGCTCAATTTTAAGAAAACCCTAAAGCTTAATTTTGAACACCCTGTATCAGTTTTTGATGTGGTTTAAATTGCATTGTCTCGACGTAAAGGTTAGAAAAAATGCGAGTCAATTTTTTATTCTTCAGATAATGATGTTGTGTTCACCTTCAATGGTTGGCTCCAGCTCTTCCACTGCTCGGTTTCTTTAAATAAGGTGAAAAGCTAATTCGAAGGGTGTCGTAGGAGGTTTTATCGGTAAGGAACCCGGGTACAGTTTCGGTATGCGTGAGCCTCTTAAGCAAATGCGGTGGGCTACGGTTGCAAGGTGTATGGTGCTTGTCTAGGTGCGTGTTACTTGATCAGACGCATCAGCAATGGCAGAGGATTACGCCCCATTGGAGAGAACAATCAGCGCAATTTCACTGCGTGGAGAGAATTTGTCTGTTTAGTAGAGCCAACCTAACATCATACGTTCCACATCACCCTCTTTTTACCTTCATACACTATGCCATCTACTTCGCGTAAGCGCTGCATTCACGAATAGCTGCATTCGCATATATTGTGACAACAGTGGTGTGTTAAAAAGAGTGAAACATGTTTTTCCTGGAGAACACATGACCGTGAATACTTGCTAATATACTTCGCAAAACTATGGGTCGCATATCTGCTCCTTCAGAGAGACGTCGAACTTATAAATTAATGTCCATGTCGTGAGATGGCATTACTTTAAAAGCCGAAAATTTTAGAAGCATTTGGTTATGCGACATGCCGTCGAATGCATTCCAAAAATCTAAGCAGATGATGTCAATGTGGAATTTTGTGTCTATGTTTAAGCCAACCTTGTAGCTCATGTTTTCAAACCAGACACCGAAGTATTGCTTTGTCTGGCCGCACAGGTTTCCTTTGAATGTAATTCAGTTGGTCAGCTGTGATGAAATCATGCTTACTACTCCTCTGCGCCCCTCGTGTAAGCGTTACTGTTGAAATGCAGGTGCAATGGAGAAACCTAGGAAACCTAACAAGTGGAATAGGAAACTGACCGTACCCTAACGCAATATAAGACACCAATAAGTGATAATCGTACGCAGCGCAAACAAAGGCACCTAATTCGTGGAAGTCATGGGAAAAAATGTTGCGGTGGCTTAGCTCGGCAATGCCAGGATAACGTAGCGTTAGCAAAGGTTCAGCTAATTATTCTTAGCTTTCCTTATTGTCTAGGATTAAGTTGATTATCATGCTTACTGCTGCTCCAATGACACACACATGGTATACGTATTATGTGGTACATGTATATTTATTTTGCCAGGCAACTACTTCGGGATCGGATGAGTTAAGCTTCTGCGCTCTTCTGCGACATTGAGCAGCATTTGCGCTCTCCTTCTCCATGGCTAAACCACACTGGCAAACGCCAGTCAGAGGCGCTATCAAGGTGTTACTGAATGATTTTATTGATGGACATATACCGCAATTTTCACTACGGAAATAATTTATTTCGCTCGCCGAAAATTGCTCATAAATTAAGAGATGCTGATACTAGGCTATCGCAAATATTTGGACAATATGACCCCCAGCAACTGCATCATTAGTCACACCACTATCGATAGCATTGTCGCGTGGTTGTGAAGGTGAAGAATGCTGCAGCATGACTGAGAAATACAGAGCTATTTATTTGGGCGTGCGTGTGCCCAGAAAATCAGAACTCAAAAATACAAGTGATACTCGCTGCGCACTGATAGCAGCGAGAACGGTTGTCAGCCGTCCAGTAATCAGATCATCGGTGAAACGCGTCGTATTTTATACATCAGTCATCGGACCTTCAAGCGTAATTGCTCGTGCTCGCGTAAGCTCGCGAATAAACTTGACTATTCGTGTGCTGCGCGTAATCTTAACAGAGTTGATCTCAAAAAAAAAAAAAAAAACGTGAAGCTTCTCAAACGTTACGGTTGAGCCTATTTGGTCGGGCCTATGTCGGGCCCGATCTGCGGTCGGGGCGGGCCGGGCCGGGTAGGTGAAAATTTTTGTCGGGTTCGGGCCGCGTCCGGGTCTCGCTTTTTGTCACCGGGTCGGGCTCGGGCTGGTAAACTTCAACGAGTGCCGGGCCCGGGCTGGGACCGGGCAGGGAATCACGGCCCGTGCAGTGCTCTAGCTGGAACTTTTTTCTCATTGTGCGCGATTACGGTGATGGACACCGGCAACGGCGGCGGCGTACAACTGCACCACCAAAATGATGCCATAAAATGACGTCATAAAAGCTTTCGCTCCAAAACCTAGACGACAATAAACGGTGATCCACCGTTCTTCAATGCTACCACAAGGGTGTCGTCTACCGGAAGCGTTGACGGAAGTGTTCTGCATTCTCCGCCATAGCAATGCTTACTATTGGTTCAGCCATGCAACAGCAGACCGAAATGCAGGTACCTCTGTCCGAGCGCAGTAAGGCCACAATAGATTATTTCAGTATGCTCGGAACACCCACTGAACAGGCACATATCGTCCAAATTGACCAATATTCTGAGCAAGCGGATGTTTCAGCACAGAAAATTGTTCCAAAACATCGGTTTACTGACCTAGGGTTGTGCATATGGCAATAAATTACGCTATAGCTTACAAGTTGTCGTGGAGTCTTGCAATGTCTTTTAAGATTGCTTCTTCATGCCCACAGCATTTAAAGGGCCAATATACTATGTGGTTGTCATTCAACGATAAATTTATCTCCCTGTATGATGTATTGTAAGTGGCATGACAACTAGCGTTAACACTAAACTTCTCCTCTGCATACTGCCTGCCCGGTTGTGAAGACATTGATACGGACTACTGGCCTATTGAACTGGTAAGATGTCATGTAAATGTTTCAGTCCATAGCAATAGTTTAAAATATTTTTCAAAAGAAAACATAAATTTCGCAATAGAGCTCTTTGTGTGTCACTTAAAGGGCCACTAAACCACCAATAGACGCTCGCCTGCTCCTCTCCGTGCCTTTGTTCTGTTGACAACAGCCGCCGTGACGTCACCTGTATGATTAGGTGACGTGGCGAGCAAGAGACGCTGTCAGTGGGCGAACAAGTGCCTGTTTTCTGCTAGCAGATGCGCGCGCTTCTTGTGTTTCCACCTCGGACGCTGAGGAAGGGCGCTCGGAGAGGTGGATGGACGAGCCGACGAACGCAGACTAGCGAAGGAAAGAGCGAATTGAGAAAGCGCGTGCAACTCCGCCAGCGTTCGCTGTAGACTCGTGCACAACTGCAACGCCACAACTAAATTTCGACCTCTTCGCGGTTTAGGGTGCCTTTAAGGAAGGTGCCCGAGAGAAAAAAAAGTTAATCCCGAGAGCCTAAAGTACCGACATACACAAGGAGCATTTACTTCATAGGCTAGGAACTTAGCACTGCAGCAATAGTTTGATGTGCGTCGAAGTTATCTGGTGCGTAAGGTATGCTTAATGCATAAAGTGTGAAAGGTAGTGAATAAAATAGCCTCAATAATACTCTTCATGAACATACAACAACGCGCTTACAAGCCGCACTTATACATAGGAAGGCTTGCATAGTGTCTCGATTAGTCACGCGCTAGCCTATTTCATGTTGTTCTGGCGATTCATATTCGTCTACGCGATACCTGGTATACGCAAGGCCACCCTCACGTAGCGGAACCACCACCAAGGCGCTCGTTGGATGGTTGCTGAAGGGTACTGTTTTCAGGCATGTGGAATAAAAGTCTGAAGATGCGGAAGTTGTCGTAGCGTATAGTGGCTCTTCTTCGCTAATAATCTCAGTCACTCCCCAGTAGGGGTAGCAGTATTTCATGAGCAGCCCTTTGGAAAACGAAACACTACAAGATGCAGACCGCAGGGTGACGAGACCACCTGCAACGATGTGACCGTCTTGGTGGTTGTTGTCATACCCACCCTTTTGGCCTTTTGCGATCTGGAAAGCCGGCGATGGGCAATCCAACGTGATTCATCGGCTGTAGTAATGCCCAGACGAGCATGCGTTGTTGTCAGGAGAGCTTGGATTGCGACGAGGTTGTCGAAATGAAAGATTTGTTTTCGTTCATTCCGAAAGTAAGGAGAAGAATGGCCGGAAATACGAAGGCGGGATTTGTTATAGACGAAAGTGAAAAAGTCAGCGGCGCGTCCTAGAAGCGTGGTAGGCCGTCGCTAGATTGTGTGTTGCCGTAGTGGAAGAGGTGAGTCAACGATCACTTTGGTCAGGAATTTGTGAGTGACGTCTTACAGAAGCAACGCCTCCCATGAGCCGCATAACTAGTTCGTGGCTCGTCCTGCTCATCGCCCGTGCACACAGCACGGACCTATCAGCGTGACGACACCCGTAACGGAACCTACCAAACTAGTCATAGAACAAGGCTGTCGACTTGGAAAACAGTCTGAAAATTCCGATTAGTCGCACTCATCGGCGTAATTTCACGGTCCGCGGGTTCCATTCCCTCGACTGAATTTGCTGGTTATGAGAAAATTCCACATCAGCTCAATGTGGCCTGACCACGACAGATCTTTAGGGAATAGAAGAGACAGATAATTGTGCTTCGACATATTTTACAGAGAAGAACCATTAAAGCAATAGGTAAAAGCTGAAGAAAAAGAGCGATTCGTAAATAGAACAGAGGTGGTTATTTGAGCCTAATTCGCAATTTGCAAGCATCACATCACGACTGAATTGACGCTAATGAATTACTAACGATGTTGCGATCACTAGGAGCTTAACTCCTATGGTACAGAACACAATCATCAGCGCAGAGGCACATTTGCACGGTATTGTTACGCGTTAGGTAATTTACGCAGATTTTAAAAGAGAAACACGCCCAATATTGAGCCCTGAGGCACGCCAGACGTTCCATACGAAATCGATAACTAAAAAGCGTTAACTTGTCCGTCTGGGCCTAAGGTGAACCTAAAAGATTTACAAGAAATATTGTGCACCTCCTTGAGATAAAAAGAAACCCGCTTAACGAATATTTGTTTACTGTGGACGACAGTTAGCTTTTTCAAAAGTTCTTAATGGGACACAGTATAAGAGCTCTCGAGAAATCAATATATATATATTGTGACAGCTTGATCGTCTAGAACAAGCGTCTTGATGATAAGATGAATGGATTCAATAAGTAGGGTTATGGTACTCACACTGCTTCGAAATAAATTTTGTCCTAAAATAGCTTGCATGAATGAGATACGAGAGAGTTGAATCCTTAATTTGCAACTTGCGGATTGAATTCGCAGTAGGGGATTCGGTGTAGCGCCCTGAACCAAAAATGAGAAAATCACTCTGTTTCCAGACGCCCTATTCGCAAAATATGCTTTACCTTGTGGGCTATTCAACAGGACTTGAAAAATCCTATTACAAATGCATAAAGTCAAGTTTCTTGAAATACAATGGCACAGGGGTGATTCGCCAGCTGATGATGAAATATACGGTGAGCGACGCATCTAATAATTACTTCTGTAATTTTCGAATAGCTAACATTTCAACGACGTAATTAAAAGCTACAGAGGTGCAATAGCCGCATACTTTTCATTTTTTTCTCTTGCATTCATTCCACAGTGCCGGATATCAAGAACTTCCTTTACGTATTGCAATCTTTAATTCGGTAACTTTAATTGAGAAGCTGTATATGCTAGATTAGTTCTTTTGAAGCGTTCGTCCTTTCTTGAAAAACGTAAAACCACCTATAATATGAAGTGATAAAAAACATGTATTTTGATAAATACAGCGCATTTATCGAGACACGTCTTGACCACCAGCTGGTATATGCCACTGCACAGCTCCCCAGTGGCAAATTGTAGATTTTGGTAGTATTTGTTTTGTCGATTGTACAATGGACATATCCAGATCTGCTTGCCAGAATTAAAGCACAAATACTCCTGCATAGAAGCTTTTATACAGGCGTCGAAATCTCAAGCTGGCTGGTGCAGCGCTCGGCCCATCCTCACGCGATATTGTTGGCCGTCCAATACACAGAACAAATAAACATAAAAATGAGTTATATATAGCGACTCTCCCACGGTCGAGAAAACGTTACATTCAATTAAATGAACAAAATGCCATTACATAGGTTAGTGTATGCACTCTTTTCACTGTTAAGGCTTCGAAGCAACAGTTTGTAGTATGTTGGGTGCCAGGGCACCTTGACATTGAAGGAAATGTGCTCCAGATCACCTAGTCACATCTGTGAATACGAAAGGGAGTTGCTTATCCCTCTCTATCCGTGCTTTTGATTTAAAACCTTATATACGTAAGAAACTCTGACTGTGCGGGAGGGGCGTAGGCAGAAATATTATTTTTTTTGGGGGGGGGGGCACCTCATTGAACCAAAGTGGGGGCCGGGCAGGCATATGTGGACGAGTATCATTTGGCGCTCTGTATGCCATAGCAGAAAAAAAATTAGGGGGTGGGGGCGCGGGCCCGGTGCGCCAACCCCTGGCTACGCAACAGCTGTAGGAGATTTTTTGTGGAACGCTCAGGCTAGAAATAAGCTCCACGTAATCAATCCACACATCGGAAACTGGTCACCTGAAATGAAATCGGGAAGTGACGTCCTATTTTGGAGACGTAAAATAGAACGCACTTATGCAACACATAATACCCCTTTGGCAAGGGTCAGACCCCGAACTGTGTCAGATATGGGAATGCAGTGACTGTGATTCAGACCCTGTTACTGTGTCGAGAAGTAGAACCGCAAAAAAAAAAAAAACACTGTTTGAATTCCAATCACGAAAATATTCTTTTTCACTCCGCGATGGTTTTAGGCAATCAGCCACTCTAGAGTCATCAGTTCTAACAATATTAAAGACGTCGATGCATTGAATGCATCGAAGGCTGTATCGATGAATCGTTCTACAATCCGGATTGTAATATCCATTTTCTTTTTATGCCCCCTATCTTTCACTCACCTTGTTTCCCTTTCCTATGCTCTTAGTATACTTGTTCCCCTCCCCCGAATATGTACCATCTTTCTGGTACACATTCGGGGGAGGAAAACGAGGGGCTGCCGGCAGGTCATTCGCACTAAAATGATGCGGGATACACAAGTGCAGCTACCACGTTTTTATTATATCACAAGCGAAGTTACAAGAATCGCCTTGAAGAGCTTGCAAGTCTCATGAGACCACTGTTCACAGCTGGAAAAGGACGTGTGGAGAGCCGAGCTGCCTGCATTTACATATATTGTACTAATGTCGCGTGCAGACTATTGTACAAGAGTGATACGACTCGAGTACCAAGGTAGTAGGAACTTCCATTTAAGATCAATGGCTACAAAAGTTTATCTCCAATGTTCGTGCACAGCTGTTTGTTCATACAGACTAAATGCGCAGAATTGACAATCGGCAAGAAACCAGTTGCACAAAGGGTGTTCCCATAATATATTCTAATTTGATGGAACAGTGTCCTAGAACTGAGTAATGAAGCAAAATACAGAGAAAGGTAACAATGGCGATTCTGGTATCAGTTCCCAAAGAAAAAATTGTGGAAGTGAAAACTTGTGCTTAAAGAAAGGCACATATTAAAATGCGAAAAAATGATGAACAAAGGCACATATTAAAATAGGGTGATTATTTAAGTGAGGAATGCCTGAATGTAGACCCAAGCTACAAGAATAGTGGCAGTAAAGCGCATGTCCAAACTTTTATCAGAAGAAATATTGCGCAGCTTAAAAACAGGTAAGTAGAACCCCGCTGTTACGTTTCCGGGTGCTGCGTTTTCGTGGCTGTTACGTTGCTTTCGGCCGGCCCCAGCGTAGCTTGCATAGCATGCAATGCATTGGGAACCCCGCTGTTACGCCGCAACTGTGGGACCATTCCTGCATTATACATTGAGAACCGGCCCTCCGAGACGGCCCTCCGAGACGGCCCGGGCGTTCACGTTGATTTTTCACGTGGCCTGTCTTGGTCCGCTAGATGGCTTGACGATTAAATTGGCCGCCAGAAGGGAAGGTGACATATTTGACATCTTTAGGAGCTGGCTCGCCAGGCTCTTAAGCTGGGGCAAAGTCCCGCGCAGTAAGCGTAACCTTAGTTCTCGAGCCGACCGCTGCAGGCGCAGCTCGCGCGAAAGAGAAGTCTTCTTCCTCTTGTTCTTCGTGCAACTTGATGATGATATTAACGCAGGCAAAACCACATATAGCATAGCCAACTGCAGCATGCGCACACTAGCGCGAAAGAGAAGTCTTCTTCGTGTTGTTTTTCGAGCACCTTGATGATGATATTAACGCAGGCAAACATATCGCATAGCCAACTGTAGCGTGCGCATGCTCGCGCGAAAGAGGTCTTCTTCCTCTTGTTCTTCGAGAGCCTTGATGATGATATTGACGCAGGCAAAACCCGTTTATGCGATTACCCGATTTACCCGATTACCTCCGAGCCAGCTCCTCAATCATCATTCACTTCGTGGATACGGTGTGATTTTTTTAAAGCCCCGCCACTAGAAACATGACCTCGGAGATCTTTATTTCTTTATCTAAACATCGCGTCTGAGGCGTGTTTAGTCGGGGTTGGGGAGGGGCCGAAGCAGTTGCCGGAGCCAGCAGATTCGGCGTCGGTAAGGCGGGAGAAAGACGCTGACCGTAGCAGCCTGCGGTCTCCAGCAATGCAAAAATAGCGCTGTTAATCCCTTATTCCGCATTATTGCCTCTTTGTTATGCCCTAACTGAACATTCAGCAAAACGGGAGTGAAGAACAGTCACAGTTTTGCCGGAAAGTTGAAGGAATGAATGCGATAGTCACAAACTGCAATGTCATACAAGTAAAGACTAGCAGCCATGTTGCACTTAGCAAAGACGGCTGCTTTAGTGAGCGAAGTGACCTTCGTGGAGTCTATGTCTTGAACGCAAACTTTGCGATGAAGGCCCAACAAGCACGAATCTATGAGCCATTGGTTGACGCCCCTGAAGAGATATGCGCGCGAGCATGCGATACCACGTCCTGTTGGTCAAATGACACGACCGGAGGCGCGCAGCGCAATTCCGGCGAAAGACGAGCGGGGTGACGCCCTTCAAAACACTCCCTTCGACCCTTTGTGCCATCTCGTGGGTGATGGTGAACAAGCCTCCGCCACGCTGAAGCACGTCATACATATACCACCCTCTGTGAATGATAGATATAAATAGCTATGCGTTAGTATTCTGAAGGACGTATGCGTTGTGATTGATTGCAACGTAAGTGTGTAATAAGAAACACCTTGCTGATATGGCTGAAGGTGTCCCCTCCCTGCCAGGAAATGTTTCGCCACTCTCTTTCGTGATACCGGTAGCCGCTTCCCTGCTTCGCGAATAAAACGGTTGCAGAAGTATCTGCTTACATTTACTTAAGTAGAATCATACAAGCTCCAAGCTTTTCGTTCATGTTTCCTAAGGGCTACATATTCGCGATGTATTGATGGACCACAGTGATTGATCTTACGCTTTGCTTTTTATGTTGCCTGGGTGTTGAGTTCTGATTACCAATTTTAAGTTTCATATTTTGATAGGAGTTCACCACCTGAGATAAGCTTATGGGTTTGCGAATTTGTAGGCCTTCGCTAAATAAGACAAGCAAATGTTACAGTGGCCATTTCCTAATTTGTGCCGGTTTGTTTTTATTTTAGGAAACCGGCCCATGGGACATGTACGTATTTGCATGTTAATTATTAAGTGTTGAAATAATTACACAGTTGAAGACCGCAATTTGTACGACGGTCCTTGGTGCTGATAAGTGGCACAGTATCGGTCAGCAGTGGCCTATTCTTTAGGGGCCACATGTTGCTAATTTTCATCGGCGCCAGCATGTCCTAGTAGACATGAATAAAAAGGTACAGCTCTCTAGGCGGGACATTTTGCCCGTCCCACAAATCGCAGGATATTTCATTAAAGTTATTTGTATGTATGTCTATCCTAGGTGTAGTGCAAGGGTGTGCAAGCGGTCGACATGGCTGGTTGTAAAGACAATAACTACTCCTTAGCCCTCAATCAATTGGAAATATGTACCTGCATCATTATTAACCGTCACCGTTCCCTCTAGTTTTATGGATACATTAATTAACATGAAAAAAAGTGATACCAACAGGTATAATAACATGCTTGTTGGTGTACATTTCTTGATCAGTGTACTCTTTATATATCTAAATTTCATTGTCTGTTTAATAAAGTGTGCTCCGTGTGTATAAAAATTTCCTATTTAATATTGTGCCCTGCACTCTAGTGTGTTACAAACACTGTATTTATTTTGCTCTTAGACATTTTTTCCGCTTCTTCCCTCATCAAGTTACAAATGTACCTTGAGGGCCCAAGAAGCAAGGAAAATGCCAGGATGGCGGGGGGTGCGGGCCTCTTTTAGGCCCGCACAGGTCCTCAGGATATGATTCAGCGTAGCCTCTGTGGCCCTGGCAACGCACATGTGAGATCATGTCGGGGAGGCTGTAGACAGGATGCCCGAGTGGTGAGGATGGCAAAAGCCAAAATGGAACGTATTCAGATCCCCCTGGGCACAGCCCAGGTTGCTCGTCAAGTTGCATGGGACATGCGGGGCTGATGTGCAAAACGGAGCGATCGACACGTGCGCCTACGTACACCTACAATGAGTGTACAATAACAGAGGGGGCTGGCTCCTGTGTCACCTGAGGGCCAGATTTTCATAGTTGATTTGCGTGGGTCAGCAGTTGGCAGAGGGAGAGATAACTCTTAACTGGAACGCAGAATGAATAGCCAATATTCATTTGCTTTATATATCTATATATATATATATATATATATATATATATATATATATATATATATATATATATATATATATATTATATATATATAAGCGTTTCCGCGGTGTCAATTTTGGATGGCCCGGCGCAGGCCGAGGACCGCCACACACGAGATCCTAACCCGATGTGGACTATCAACGACTTTCGGCCGTACGCAGGTTTCTTTCGTTTTCGTTTCTTTTTCGTGTTTTTTTAACTTACGTTGTCGTTTTTCTTTCCTTGACTTCGTTTTTCCTATTTAGCTCTCAATCTCTCCGGAATGGCTTTAAAGGCGAGAGGGAGACGGCAAGAAGCAATTTCGAACTTCGACTTTAGTTTAACGCATCTTCTGACGAAGGAAGGACCCCTCCCAAAACAGTTGGGAAATAAATATTTATGTCAGTGCCGCAGCAAGAGCAAATGTCAAATATATATGTCCAGCGAGCCAGGGCTATCGCCGAGGACATCGCACGATGTTCCCCGGACGACGGCTCCTGGAGGCCTAGCCCGGGCCAATGATTCCTCGTTGGACTCTAAGTAAAGTTTATATATATATATATATATATATATATATATATATATGCCTTCATGCCATTTGCTGTTGCTTCGGTGCGTCTGGACGGAAAGGTACTTTTCTCGGCGTTGGGTTACGATGGGATGCGTAGCAATTGACAACAGTCATGCTCGTGAGTACCTACTCAGAATTTTGCTATAGCTGTAGCCGAGCCGGAGCTTTTTGTGGAATTTGCGGAACTGCGTATGCAAGTCTCGGAGCCTCTTCTGGACCCCAACCGTAGGATGCTGAGATAAGGTTCGCGTTTGGTGCGTGGCGTGTGCCGTTGGCGGAGCTCGGTCGGAATGCGCTGCCCTTCAGATGCTGGCTATGGCGTCTATATTAATGATATGTTTCGTCTATATTAATGATAATCAAAATACTTTATAAACTTTAACGTGATTCTTAGATAAAAGGATGTCGTTAAATGTAACTTTGTGTTTTAATTGTTTTTAAATCTCTTAAAACGAGTACAGAGGGTCGCACACCTTTTGCAATCTGAAATCTTCGCGTTTTTCTCAAAATAAGAATTTGCTCCAAGTCATCTGACGTCAACTTTTATAACTTTTTTCTCACTGTGTACTTCAAACTGAAATTTTGTATAATCGTTTATAACGTATGTATCTGTGCAATGAACTAGAACAAAAGAAATTGAGGGAATATTTTTAAATTCACAGCTAATTGTGAAAACAGGTTCAGTCTAAATTGGCTGTTTTCCCCGTCTTTCTTGTTTTTTTAACATTACTTCCTTGATATTTGCTGCATAATATTTATCCTAGATCATTGCATAGCTCCGACCTTTAGTTAGACAAATGTGAAAGCTTTACTGAATTAAGCCACCCATTAGTCACGTATCACGGCTGGCGTGATTACCACTTTTAAGGCAATTTTTGACAAGGATCACCTCCCAAAAAATAAATAATGAATATTTTGCGCTATAAATGGCTGGGCAAGTCAAATAAGACATGCTTGTTTTGAAGAAAAAGGTATTTCAACGCTGGCTGCTCCTAAAAACTTTTTTTTTGAGTGGCCTACCACCCTAACGCCACATGACGCTTGCGTCCTAGGAGTACATATCGACGTTGCACCGCAGTTGACATAGCACCGACATGACACCTGCTAGGATCTTTTCCCAGTCAGTTTCAAGACTTGGCGTGGCTCTGAAGTAGAATACATGACTGCCACGCGGAATGCCTGCGTTTGATTCTTGCTGGGATCCAGATTTTTATTATTAGATGCGAAGTATCTTAAGGTCGAGCTCAATCCGGTGGTGGTGGTGTGCGGCGTGACCACCCTTACTGCGCATGCGCATACCCTCTCCACACACCTCCTCTCCACTCCCATTCACCATTCCCCTGTCCTATACCCCTCTCCCCTTTCCCCTCTCCACTCCCCTCTCCCCTTTCCCTCTCCCCTCTCCCTCTCCCCTCTCCCTTTCCACTCTTCCTCTAAAACGCGGGCTAGACATGCCGAAATTATCTCCTGCACAACGCCGCGATGAGCTCGAGCGCATGCGCGTCCCCTCCACTTCTCTCTCCCCTCCTACGCTGCCCCCCTCTGGCCCGCCTGTCGACCGCGTTCCCCGCTCGCCCTGGCTAGATGGAAGATACGACGCGCGTAGCGTCCCTCTTCGCGTTCCACGACGCGAGGTCGGTAGCATGCCCAACGAACGCCAACGGAACGCGATCGTGCAAGTGCTCCGGCTTCGCATCGCCTCATGGTCCCCTTTAGCGGGAGATGGTGTAATTTTTGAATTCGTCGGATCAATGCTGCCGACACCGGATTTCTTGACGCCCTTGCGTTTTAAAAACCAATATCCGTTGTCGCCATTCCTGGCCCTAGGTAGCATTCCGTGGCCATTGTATGCTACCCACATACCCGTATACCGTGAGGCACATACCCGTGTAACACGGACGGCATGCCGAGGCCATTTGTATATGGCTATGGGCCACACGCGTCTGGAGCAAAATGTTTCATGACGTACACGAAAGGATATTCACGTTATTCATGTAATGACCAAGCAGTCATGTTCGCCATACCTTCATGCCCCCTTATGCCAATTTTTCTCTATACCAAGTTAAGGAAGTAACCACGAGAGCACCCAGATGTATGCGGCAAGATAGAGAGATAGATCCAAACGCTCAAGTTGCCTTTGTTTCGCTGAGAAATGTCTTGCACTTAAGAATAATAAGAATATTCTTCCTTACGGGGCACACAAGTGGCCATAGGTGCCATTTTTGATATAGTTTCTACGAAATTATGTTCGAAAAGCTATGCTAATATGCACGCAACAGTCAAATCTTCATACGCTGCGGCTGCTCAATCTGAATTTATGCTTCTTTCTATCGTGCTCCTTTTAAATAGATACAGAACAGTGTAAGAGCATATGTGACATAGGTGACCCTACATGACTCAGCCTTTCACGCAAGAAGCCGATCTGGAAATGCCCATTGCGTTGGCCCAGTGGGCGCTCACTGCAAGTATTTCATCTTGCAAATTGGAAGAACTTGTAAACAATTCTGTACTTTCTTTATGTCCGAGACTGTTATTGTGACTGTAAGAGCTTCCCTCATTTTGAAAGCATTTACAGAAATCTGCTGGAAGGCTTCGAAGTGATATTTTCGTAGAGCGCAGCCAGTGTAACCTCCGAGGAGAACGGCTGCGTTATCTTACTTAGATCGCAGGCAATGCGCCTGCAATGGAGGGTGACTCCGTAAATCCTCGCCCACATGCATTCCAGTGTTCTTATTTTATGTGTAGATCTCTTGCGCAGCTCGTTTCCTCACAGGTTTTATATTCTGCTGTGTTTTTGTGATAATGTAATGATTGCACTATATGTATTCTTAATGACTGCAGTTGCCATAATTGTTGGCCTTTCAACGGTCTCTGTAATTTTTGGCACAGCTTCAGCCACAAAGTTTATGTGCACTTCACTTGCTTTTGGCAATGTTTAATTCTCCCCCAACTCCAGAATGCCATGGCATAATATGCTATTCAATTTTTTTCAACATAATATGGATATAATTCATTACCACATACTTGTAGAACTTCACTACACTTTCCTATTTGAGGTAGAATTGCAGAAAAGTTTACCGGATAGTGGAAATAACTCCAATGTATTCTCTACAATCGTAGCAAATTTTCATCAAGGTCTTTTATCGAGGCAGATGCTCGGGTGGTAAAGTTACTAATTTTATTCATTTTCAGAATTATACCCGTGCAGTTGAAGATTGCCAGTTGCTCTATAACAATTAATGTCACTCCAACGTGTAAGTATAAGGCAACATTAAACGTCAGTAGAATTACTGCAAGATTGTGCTAATATTTCCGTCATTAATACTTAAGTTAATATGCTCCGGACTTTTCGTCTGAAAAGAAGTTAGTGAAAAATGGCCTATTTTTCTATTGATTCATTCCGAGAAGTGTTAAAAACTTCTGGATACAGCACAAACAATAGCCTGTCCTTTTATCACTTAAATGCGCAAAGTTTAAGAAACAAGGGAGAGAAAGTCGAGGCTGAAATGAAGCAGATCAACTACACTTTTGATTTTTTTTGCTTTTACGGAGACGTGGTTCCGCTCGGAGGAAGACGTCATTCAATTCACTGGCTACAAACATGTAACTGAATTCAGGAAAGAAAAAACGAGGTGGGGGTGTGACCATATACACGCGCCAAAACTTATCTTTTGACATCCTGACTGATTATACGGGCGTTTTCGAAGATTTCGAATGTGTTAGCCTGTTACACCGGAACATTTTTATCATTGCGCTGTACCGCCCACCTCAAGGTAACACAGAAGCCTTTTTTCAGTTTATTGAGACATGTTTAGAAAATGCTAATTCAAATAAATGGCGTGTTATTGCACTTGGTGATTTTGATATTGTTGTTATGGGTAGATCTCCGATTCAATAGGCCTTAACTGAAATAATGCTACTGTATGGCTGTACCAATATGATTGAGTCCCCAACACGACTAAACAAATCAACAGGAACAATAATAGATCTTTTGCTACACGAACTTTACTCGGGACGCGGTTTTATCCGGAGTGTTTTCGTCTGGTCGAAGTGACCACTTGCCGTTCTTTGTATTTGTCCCTTTAAGTAAAAACGAACTACCCCTATCCACTCACGTAGAACGAATGATTCCAATAATATCGCTATTTTCTGTGAGTTGCTGAAAACAACCGATTGGACAGACGTCTACAATGCAACCGACCCAAATGAAGCGTGCGAAAATTTCATTAGAAAGGTTAATAACCATTACAATGTCGCTTTTCCTATTATGGCAACTAGAAAACACAGAAGGGCCCGAAAAGATTGGATAAACAAGGCTGTTTTTGTGAGAATAAAAGAAAAAAACTTGGTATTCGCCAAATTTCTTAAACTAGAAGTCCTGAGATATTAGCTGAGTACAAAAAGTTTCGTGATGTGCTAAATGCTGATCTAAAAAAAGCGATGCCGTCATTTTACAGAAAAAAGTTTTCAAACATAGCTAACAATCCTAAGCAGGTCTAGGAAGGAATTAAAACTCTCATCGGCAGCAAAGCTAACACAACACCCGTCGAAATGCTGGTTAAGGGTATTAGCTATGACGGTGTTGCATTAGCCGACAAATTCAATGAACACTTCCTGGAAGCGGGTAAATATGCCGACTCAATTCCCTTGCCTGATAATACCTCTCTTAGTCATGCATTCAGGTTTCCAACTATGACTCGATATTTTTGACGCCAACAACAGAAGCAGAAATCACAACCATTATTAATTCTTTAAAAAATACTTGTGCTCCTGGTGATAATGACATCTCACCATTGCCAATTAAGAATTCCATTGGTTGCCTTATAGAACCACTGACCTATATATTCAATCAGATGTTGGCTACTGGCGTGTTCCCAGATAGATCCAAGATAACACGTGTTACTATTGTCTTTAAAGGTGGAAATAAAACAGAATTCGGCAATTACCGGCCAATTTCAGTTCTGCCAATTTTTTCTAAGGTTGCTGAAAAAATAATTTATACACGTTTCTTTGGCTTCCTTTCCGCAAATAATGTGATAAGTGATCATCAATACGGTTTTCAACCTGGGAAATCGACTGAAACCGCATTGCCTTATATAAAAAATGTCTTAATTCAAAACATTGAAATGAAACACTTTACTATCGGACTATTTCTCGACTTCAGTAAAGCGTTTGATTCGGTTCAACATGACATTCTCTTAGCAAAATTAGAAATTTATGGAATTCGTGGCATTGCAAAAAGCCTAATGAAAAGCTACCTGACTACACGTCAACAATACACAAAGCTACATAACGACACTCGCTCTAACTACGGAACAATAAAATATGGAGTACCTCGGGGATCAATATTAGGACCCCTTCTATTCACTATGTACATAAATGATATTGTAAACATTCCTTCTTCTTCGTAGAAGAACAGACTGTTGTAATGCATACTGTAAAAACTGCGCGAAAAACGTGGACAAAGGGAGAAACGGACGACACAAGCTTCTTCGAACATTATCCTATATGCCGACGACACTAACATCTTTTAGGGGCGTAGCTCCTCTTAGTCTAGCCTTGTCACGTCTCCGTTGTCCGGCGTAAACGGATCTCCCGTAGAGTACGTGATATGTATCGCCCTCTCCTCTCCTACGCTTCCCCCTCTTTCTCCTCTTCTACGGTCCCTCCCCCCTATCTTGCCTCGCGGCGCAGCGGCGTCGACGCAGGCAGCGTCGCGAGGCAGCGTCTTGATTGAAAAAACCGACCGCTCGCGCTGCACAACCGTTCACTGACCACCCCATATATATAGGCACTGGATTTTGACCTCCAAGATAGTGCGTGTGTGCGATTTCTCCTGTGCGTGATTAAACAATGAAAATTCACAGCGTACATGTAAAATTAAAGTGAGCTGCAAGTCGTCATAACTCTCATCGAACCTTTAGTATAAACGCGCCCGATCTCACGTCGGTGATGATGTACTGGGCAGAATTCACGGAAGATTCACGGTTTACCGATGAACCTCCGCAGCTTCGCCCACTCATCATCATTCACTCCGTGGATATGCTGTGATTTTTTTTTCTGGCCCCAACCTAAAAGAACTTGAGTAGAGAGCGAATAGTTGGCTTGAAGAATTAGAGGGATGGTTGAGGGTAAATCAGCTGAGATTAAACGTAAAAAATACTAATTTCATTCTATTCCGTGCTAAAAACAAAGCAATAAACCACAACCCAAAACTCTATTTTGGTAATTCAGAAATAACATGTAACAGTAGCTGTAAGTTTCTGGGCGTACACTTCCGCAATGACTTGAGCTGGTCAGATCACGTGAGTCATGTAAAACTGCAAATGGCTCGATCCATTCGTGTTATAAGCCGTATTAACGATCGTCTTCCACATTCGGTGGCAAAGCAGCCCTACTTTTCTCTCGCTCATTCGCACCTCACATACTGCAACTTAGTTTGGGGCACATGTAATAGGACCGATGCACAAAAATTAATTACCATGCAACAAAAAGCATTGAAGCTAATAACTAAAAGGCCAGATAGACATAGACATAGCAATTTATTTTCTGTTTTTCATGTATTGTGTTGCACTGAATGCTACAAACTTAAACTGATGGTTCTTATTTATAATCGTATAAAACAAGATTTTGCTTCATTCAGCAATATGTACCTCACTCGTCACATTGAATATAACTTACGAAGGACGTCACTTGTTTCAGCTCGATCTAGAACAAATTATGGTACCCAATCACTTGACCATCAAATAGTAGATATATGTAACAGTTTTCCTTCTGTAGTAGAATTATCACAGATAAGCAGATCTGTACATTATTTTAAAAAGAAAGTAAGATTACTTTTCGATCCAGGATGAAGTGCTTGTTTTTTGTTTTGTTTTATTTTTAGTTTGTTCTTGTTTTTTTGTGTGTGTTTATGTGCATGCAATGTATTTTGCCACTTGCGATGTATACTTCTGTTCACCTGGTTGTGCTTCACTGCGTTTCATTTGTTAAGTTACGCACATTGTGAGCTCCACTTGAATTCTGAACTATGATGGATACTATCGCACATCTTCATTCATTAAATCTAATCACAACTTTACTCTGATGGACATATCAACATGAAATGGTTTTTATAGGTTTTTGTACTTCTATAGCGAAATTGCTTGAAATTGGTATGAACCTTCCATGACTTCTTTACAGTGATGCTGGTGAATTGTGCTGTAGTGGATATTTTTCGCTTTCCTCACCGCTGTCCTTGTTTTTTGTTCATGAGCCGGGATATAGGCCTAGTCAGGAAACAGTTTCGTCTGTTTCCTTTTGCCTCATCTCGGTGGCATGTAACTGTTTTGTACACATGCCAGAATAAAGTATAAAACAAACATGAACATTCAGGAGGATTTGAGGTGCCATTTTTCTTCGTGAAGAAAGCTAGCAAAATGTGAGATACATATATTTCTGCGGACGCGAAGAAAACGAAATGTAAACAGGTGACGTGATCTTTCGTAAGACTGTAAATGCAGCTTGAGGCACCCGACGCTCACTTTCACTCTGAGACTAGTGCACTAGTAAAGAAAAAAAAGTGTTGGAAATACTTTTCTGTGTTGTATCTTTTAAAATCTGATATATATCAGTCTCTGATATGTATAATCTGATATATAAAGGGCATCCTAATATTACGCAGCGCGATCAAAAAAAAAAAAGGAACTGCGTTACACGAAGAAAACTTGGTGCAAGTTGTTCCGAGTGCGCTGGACTAGAAACTATTAATTATTTCGCTAGTGAGGGCTAGTTAATTAAGTTATAATTTTTTATTAGTGATATTTATTTATTTAGTCATAATTATATTTGTAACAAGAAAAGTCGTAATGTCAACGAGGCATATGTAGGCATGTTTAACTGACATCCAACTTCACTGTTTCTAACAGCGTACTAATTCGCTGCTCACTTTTTGGGATTTATAAAGACAGCCCGCGAAATTTGAAAAATGACGCGTAAGTAGGTTAAAGCATGCATAAGGAATCTGCGTCCTCAAAAAGGTTCACTGTGAGGTAGCTAGTACCAAAGAAAAACTTCCAAAAGGAAAAAAAAACATGAATCGCCCTATCTCAAGCGGACTTGTCTTCTTCACGGCTTGAACGGATTTCCTTAGCTCTCGTGTCTTAGCGTGCCTTAGCTCTCGACAAGCGGACTTGTTCTTCTTAGCTCTCAACATTTCGACAAGCGGACTTGTCTTCTTCAAGGCTTGAACTGATTTCCTTAGCTCTCGTGTCTTAGCGGAGTCTGCGCGCGCGCCTGCGCCAGTGTGTCTGCCGCGGCTACGACGTCACTCCTGCCGAACGCGCACCAGCAGCGGCGAGCTGCGTGCGGCGGTGGCGGAGAGCGCGTGAGATGCCGGCTCCGGTAAGCCAGCTGTGTGACATCACTGATCCTCGCGCATGCGCAGCACGGCCGATGAGGATCCACGCTAAATCGGCTCCGGCTAGGCAAGTGTAGCTAACGCTACAAAAACCGCGAGGGGGGTATACGTTTTGCTGAATAATGATTGTCAGCAGAAGCACGTGGCACTCAACAATAGTAGGTTCGAAATTCATAGAAGGGCTGAGCTCTCGGTGGATTTCGTTCTGTATGTACCATACCGAATGGATTCAAGAGCCCCCTCAAAAACGATGATACCTGCTGGCTGGAGTGTATTGAACTTGGTGAATAAGGTATGACTCTGTATACCTCTCGTTACTGAAATTAATTGAGTTGATTCAGCTATCTCCCCCTTTGTCAGGGTCTGTTTTGTGCCCACATACACTGAATTTGAATGGCGTAGACGTCCTTCCCAGGCAGTTCACCCCTGGAAATAGCCGAGTGCCGTGCCCGGGGACGCCGGTACCCATTTTAACGCGATAGCGTTAGAGAGCTCGTGTCGCAGAAATACCGGTGCCGGCGACGGCGTCGGTGGTTGTGAGCGAAAAATCGTCCGTGACCGGAAAATCGAGAAAGATCCAAATAAAAAACAATAAAAATCTTTAATCCCATTGAGGATCGAACCCGGGCCGTTTGCGTGACAAGCAGGTGTCCTACCACAAAGCCACGATGTTACTTGCTTCGAAAAAAAACACTACATAAATGCCATGTAGTGGAAGGAGTCTCCTTAACGCATTTAAGGTTGCATGGCAAAGCACACAATCGCGCATGGCGACGCCTAATGCATCAACTGTTTCAGATTTTCTTGTGTGAAAAAATTTGAGGTACACAGACATGTGAAGACCAACTTCCCATCTTTCGCATCCCATTGTCTCTCGGACTTCTTACCGTGTGCTTTGCAAACTAAACACAGCCTTGAGGGAGGCTTCGTTATTTTGTTCAGCAGGTGTCACAATGAAAATGAGCCTGTTCGGCGATTTGCAGGTACATTGGCAAGGCCATTAAACTACGTTTTTGCGCGACGCCATGCTTCGAAAAAGCCGGTATAGTGCACCCAACGCCGCTCAAAGCCATGCTAAAAACTAGCACGCACAAAAAATTACAAACAGCTCGAAAATGGACAACTATGTCCATCTAGCGTAAAACAGATCAAACAAACAGCAAACATTAGATAATGTGCTGCCATCTGTGAGACATTTGAAAAACATGTCTCGACTACAGCAGACTCCTTGCTCATCGATGAGTACTGGCGGGACATTCATGTCAAGTAGTTGCTATTATGTCAGGGTTGTCTTGGCGACGCTGACTCTTGGCCTCCGCTGCTCGAGTTCGAAGTTCTGCGTCATTTTGGCGCCGTTGACGCCCGTGATCGGCTTCCCGCACTCGTAGTTGAGGATGCATATCACGGCGACGACGCTTCATTTCAGCTTCTCTGATTCTCAGTAAGGCATCTTCATGGTGTTGTTGGCGTTTGACCTCCGCTTTCCTGGCCTGACCACGTCGCGCGCGCGTGTGTGTGTCTGTGCGCGCGTGCGTG
This sequence comes from Rhipicephalus sanguineus, assembly GCF_013339695.2. NCBI lineage: Eukaryota > Metazoa > Arthropoda > Arachnida > Ixodida > Ixodidae > Rhipicephalus > Rhipicephalus sanguineus. The sequence goes on along the minus strand of NC_051182.1, from coordinate 104,719,190 downwards.
TGTGTGTAACAACACACATCAATAAATATGCACTTAGTGGTTCAAGTGTGCCCTAGGGGCCGGATTTCGCTATCGCGTTCAACTCTTAAAGGCGAAGCTTAAGGGTCCCCCATTTTTTGTGAGACCGGTGGGTATCCGGAGGCACGTTGGTTCGAACCCACGACCTCCCGCAGTGGAACCGGACACTCAACCACGAGCCTGGCTGCGGTTACTGAAAGTAGTCCTGAGGCTAAATTATTTTGACTTTGATTCGTCCTACTGCAAACTTTCGACACTAGTATGGGAACTACTTTTGCGCCAAAATAAGCCAAAATTATTATGGGACAGTTAGAATCAGAGCTGTTGAAATCACGTTTAGTAAAGCCTTCCACCAACTCCGTTTCATAGACGACATACTTACTATATGGAACATCGCATAAGTGCACTAAACGCATGCACTGACTACTGTAACAAGTTTCACTCGAGTATTAAATTTACCATGCACCATCCTTCCAGTGAAATTAACTTCCTAGACACGATGGTATCTACTGAAACAGGCATATAAAAGACAACGCTTTACAGAAAACAAACAGACAGGCAGCAATAGCAATATTACACTAGTCATCACCTGCGACACTGCAAACAAGGAATATTTGTAGGACAGGCGACGCGTATAAGAAGGACCTGTAGCGGCGACGGTGGCTACGTTCAGCACTTAAGGAATCTGAAGGAAATATTAGTTAAAAGAAATTACCCGCAAGTGCTCTAAACAAGGTCTACAACGAAGCATGCCAACTAGGGAGGAAATCAACACTAGCTCAAAGGGTCCTCTTAGCACAGCCCAACAGCCGCCAGCACTTATAACCAAATACTGAAACGCACTACCAAACATAAATAATGTCCTCCTAAGTATTACCCAATACTGACAAGCAAAGAGCACCTTAGAAAAGTATTTCCCAAATTACCAAAGTTCGCGTATCGCCACAATAGGAATCTTAAGAACATCTTATTGCATGAAAAAGTAAACCCTTATTCTACTGCCCACATAACACCTTGTTCTCATCCAAGATGTAAGACTTGTAAACACCTTCAAGATGACGTTATAGTTAAAAGCACGGGAAGTGATTACGTCAATCATAGAAAATCTAGTTTCACCTGCCCTAGTTCAAACGTAACATACATGATCGAATTTTCATATTCTCAAAAACGGTGCATTTGCGAAACGGAACAGCCCGCTAAAGGGACGCTGAAATGGTTTTGACGATTTTGTACGAACACATTGGGCCGGTAGAGCAAGTCGTAAGGATCATTTACAGACCGATTTAAGCTATGTGCGTAAATAGTGCAATTTATTACAAGGCTTTAAAGCTGCAAATCCCCACCGATCACAGCGGCTCAGCTGTGATCGCCGCCCACTTCCAGTGCCTGTTGCACTGGTAGCGCGGCGTCACGCAGGCGGCTGATCTGATTGGATATGTCCAGTCCACGTCACTGAACCTCCTCTAGGAACCGAGCGTCGTCTGCCTGTGTTACAACGTGCTCTGTGTTGACGTGAGCTAAGCGACAGTGTTTATCTCGAGGTTTCTTTTCTTGGACAAAATGAATTGCCCTAGCCGTGTTGTGTACCACATATCTAGCAATTGGTGACTTGTAGCTGTGACATCGTGCAATGTTTGTGAGGCATCTGGAGAGCGGAATCCCTTCAGCTCGTCGCTGCAATGAGCGTCGCGCTCTCGCTATCCGTTCAACGCCACTATTCACATGTCTGCGGCTGTAACTTCATGCCTGAAGACGCAACCACATTGCCAGGGTTTACGCTTATCGGTGATCGTTCTCGAACTCTTTTTGTTTGTCCACATGCTTTTGCAGGCTGTCGCCGTACAGGAGAATAAAATGAGATCGACTGGTAGTGTGGCGGCACCTGTCGGAGCAAATAATAAACACTCCGCCAGTGGCGTGCTGCCGGGCACACTGGGCCTCCGAGATTGCGCCCAACCTGTCGGCGCGCAATATCGGAGGCCATGACTGGGCGAAGCTCAAACCGTCGAGTGCGCTTATGACAGCGCTGCGATCGCCGGCGATGCCAGCGTGTGTGTGAGTTGAGGGTGCAAGGCAGGGTGAGGAGGAGGGTATATATATATAATTGTCCGTAGTGGCCTTGGTACACGGTGCGTCGATTGATTTCTGGTGCGAATGATTTAGGGATGCTCTTGCCTAAACGCTGACAAAACTTCAAAAAACCGTTTCAGGGTCCCTTTAATGTTGGTAAACGGGCATCGCGCGGCCACGGCGAAGAATTTACCCAAAGCAGTGGCACAGCATTCTAATGTTGCAGGTCACAAGTTCGAGGATCTCAAACTTTATATACTTCAGTCAAACTGCCGGTCCCCAAGAGACAGAAAATATACAGCGTCATATATTATTCACAAGTTCAATACACTCCAGCCAGCAGGCATTAACGTTTCTAAGGGGGCTCTTGAATCCACTCGGTATTACGGTAGATACACAACGAAAACTACCGAGAGTTAACCCTCCTTCAAGGAATTTCGAACCTACTATTGTTAAGTGCCACGCGCTTCCACTGACAATTATTATTCAGCGAAACATATCCCCCCCTTCCCACGGTTTTTCTTTTTGTCTTTTTCTTCTTTCTTCCCCTTCATTCTGACTCACCCAGTTCGTTACGGCGGCCTCTCCCCCTCCCCCACCCCACTTTGGAAGTTGTCCTCCCCTTCTCTCTTGTGGTGGAGAGGGCACGAAGCATATACACACGAGAGCTAAGGAAATCAGCTCCAGCCTTGAAGAAGACAAGTCCATTTGTCGAAACATCGGCTCGAGCACCCACACATATGTTTACGGATTTTTTCATCGCAAGCATCCATCTTCCCCTTTCTGCCGTTTTTTGCTTCACACATGGTAATTCAATAAAATACAAAATAGCGCAGCAGACTTCCTGCAAGTCATAAGGAGCCGCAGTGAGAGAGAAACTCGTAAAGTTACGTTGAAGTTCACAGTCGATTGCATTGTTTGGCCTCTCCCCTGAAGGGTTCGACACGTCACTATCGACACCGCACTTCCCCTGGTTTGGTCAAACCTTGACCAAGTGACGATGTCGACTGATCACGTAGTTAGTGTCATATATGACGTAGGTTATTTTTGTTACTTCATTTCCTTGCTTTATTTTACTCAAGGGTTAGCGCAACAAGTCACTTTTACCCACCATGGTGGTCTAGTCGTTATGGTGCTCGACTGTTGAGCCGAAGGTCGCGGGATCGAATCCCGACCACGGCGGCCGCATTTTCGATGGAGCGAAAATGCTTCAGGCTCTTGTACGTATTTACGTGGACGTTAAAGAGCCCCATGTGGCCTAAATTTCCAGAACCGTCCACACGGCGCCCCTCATAATCATATCGTGGTTTTGGGACATTAAACACCAACGATTAATATTATTAACGAGACAGTTAAGATGTTCGCCTTAAAATAATTGATTTTGAGCAAGGGAAGTGTGAGCGCCTTCGTTGCTTTCAGGCGTGAAGCTCGATCTTTCTGACATTCCAAGATTGACTGCTCAGAAAGCGGCCGGTCGTCGAAGCGATCAAACACGGCTGAGCCACTTAGAGCTGTACTGAGGGCACTGACAAAATATGTTCAATGGTTTCGTCATTACTGCAATAGTCACATGCAGCGCTGTCTGTCATTCCGATGCAGCAAGCAAAGACGTTCGTAAAAGACACCCCAAGCCACATGCGGCACAGAGGGGTCGTGTCGGATTAGGGTAGGCCAGATGGAATAGTGAGTCGTAGGCACGGATCCAGGCGGTGAAGACGGGTGTGGAGAAAACCGGGCGTGTTCCAGATAGGCTATGCGACATCATGCGCAAGCGTATTAATCTTTGCTGCTGCGTCGCTTCTTGGTAGTGGAACAGGTTCCATCACAACATTTTCGTGGGCATTCTTAGCTGCATCGTCGGCATGCTCGTTACCGGTGATGCCGCAGTGGCTTGGCAACAACTGAAAAATTACATCATGTCCTTCGTATATTAGTTCATGGTACAGTTGTCTTTTTTCCAGCACCAATTTGTCTCGAAGCCCGCGATGTAGAGCGGTTCGAAGACATTGCAAAGCTGCTTGTGAATCAGTAAAAATGCTCCATTTTTGTGGTGCTTCTCGATTAATCCTCTGGAGTGTGCTGCGGAGTGCCGCGAGCTCTGCGGCTGTCGATGTTGTCTTGTGTGACGTTGAAAACTGGATGTTTTCGGCTCTTGCTGGGAAGATCACAGCTCCTGCAGATCCTCCAACAGTGTCAAGCAATCCGTTCAAAGTCCAACATGGTCCATGTATTCTTCGTGCAGCACGGGAAGGGTCATCTGCTTCAAAGCTGACGACGAGACTTCCGCCGTCTTGCGAATTCCCGGCACTGTAAAGCGTAGTTTTGGTCGGTCACACCAAGGGGGCGTCAGGATCCGTTCGGTAGGAGTGTAGACTGTTGGAAGGCACTCCTTGTAAGTGAATGTTCTCTTACAGAAGGAGGCAATTGGTCGCTCTTCTGGTAGCGAAGCGAGGTGGTGGGCAGGGGCGCGAGAGAGGCGCCTAATGTGAGCTCTAAGCACCTCCAAAGTAATGTGCACTGTGGCCAGACGATCTTTGGTAATTGCGATGGTTTCCGCTGTTGATGTGCAGCGTGGTAATCCAAGACGAACTCTTAGTGCCTGGCCCTGGGCGTTTTCGATTGTGCGTATACTGTTTTTGCAAGCGTTCATCAGAACCGGAAAGCTGTACCGCAGGTACCCCAGAAACAGCGCTTTGTATAACTGCAACATCGCTTGCATTTACGTGGCCCACGTTTTTCCTCCAAGGAATTTGAAGAGTTGTGCGATGGCTGCTAGGCGCTTCTTTAGAGTGGCCACATGGGGACTCAAACAGATGTCGATTGATCGTCACACCCAAAAACCTGTGCGTCCTGGCGTAGCAGACATTGTGTCCATCGATGGCGGTGGGATATGACGTCATTGCCTTCCGCGTGAACGCGACCAGTGCCGATTTCTTAGGAGAAATCTCGAGGCCTTTTTCTGTAAAGTACGCCGATACTGAATTCGCTGCTTTCTGGAGCCTCGCACGTACCTGAGGACGTGTTACACCTGACGTCCGGGCACAAATATCATCTGCATACAGAGGTCTGCACGGAATCTGAATCAGAACCAGGCTGAATAGTGTGATGCTCAATACACCTTGAAATAAACAGCGCAAAAAACTGACGGCGACGGAAAGGAGACACACAATCGTCCCGTCGCCGTCCGTTTTTACGCTGTTTATTTCACGTATGCACAACCAACTAGCTCAGTCAGCTACATTGTCAATACACCACCTTGAGGAACACCACAGTGTGTGTAATGCTCAAAAGTTGGCCATCATCAGTTTGCACAAACAACAATCTCATATGTAGGTAGCAACAGATCCAGTGGTGCACTCGCCCACCCAAAACCAACCGACTTGAGGGCGTCATGTGTGACTTTTTGAGAAACATTGTCATATGCTCCTTTGACATCCAAAATTAGTGCGACAGATACCCGTCTGCTAGTGTTGTACTCAGGTCACCAGGTCAATGACATTGTCAATGGAGCTACGAAGACGACGAAAACCGGCCCTGGCGTATGGATATGCTATTTAGCATTCTAGGAACCACTCGAGTCTGGCAAGGATCATTCGCTCCATGAGCTTCCCTACGCAACTAGCCAGCGTTATTGGGCGGTATGACGCCAGCCCTAGAGATAAATTTCCAGGTTTTCAGAAGTGGAACCAAACGGCTTGTTTTCCATTCTCTGGGGACCGTTCCATCTCTCCAAGACTCATTGAACACGTCCAGCAAAGCGCTTCGTGCTCGAGCACCGAGATTGCGTAATAGGCGGAATGATATGCCATCCGGCCCAGGCGACGACAATCGACTGCATGAAGTAAGATCCGCATCCAGTTCTTCCTTGAAAAAAGGCAGGTCCATGTGTGGGTCAAGTGAATGTGATGTGTCATCAGCAGTAAGGGCTCCTGTGCAAGTTGACGGGCCTGCAATCTTCGTACAGAAATCTTCCGCCACTTCGATATCCCTTCTATGTTGGAAAAGGGCCAAGGCTTTTAACGGAAAGCGCTGTTCGGGAAAAATGCATAGGCCTCGCAAAGGTTGGCCATATTTCAGAAAACAGTTTGCGAGGGTCTAACGACTCGCAAAACTTCGCCCACCGTAGAAGCTCCGGCTTGTCCATACGACGCTGCATCTTCTTTTGCATGTGCCTAGCTATCCGCACATCTTGAATTGATTTTCTGCGTCGATATCTGTGCTGCGCCCGCCGATGAATCGCACGGAGTCGCTTTAACTCCACGTCCGTTTCTGAAGGCCTTGAATAATATGTAAGCGTGCGCATCGCACTTAGCGCTGCTTCCTGACTCGCTTGTTCGATGCCAGAGGATAAGCCCTTTTCAGAAGCGTCTTCAGTGTTTGTTGCGAATGCTGACAAAACGATGCTCCGGACGGTTTTCGGCGGGTGACCGCTGGCAAAGCCTTTGATGGTGAGATAACTGGGGATGTGCTCGCTACTATGTGCGCCGATGTCTGAAAACTACTTAACGCTTAACGCTTGTGGCGAAGCGACGTGACACTAACGTCAAGACCAAGCAGCTGCTGTACGTTGATCTTCGTAGAAATGTAGGGCTCCCATCATTACGTAGAGACAGTTCATGAGACGACACAAATGAAGCCAGTCTCCGGCCCGTGGCATTGACTTTTGAACTTCCCCAGTTTGGGTGGTCGGTGTTTAAGTCCCCTGTAATTATCCACAGATCTGGGATGCTCGCAAATATGTCATACAGTCTTTTTCGATCAAAACGGGCTCAGGGAGATAAGTAGACACGTATTAAAGTGAAGGTGAGGGTTTTCTGCTTCACAGTCAGGCAAAAATATTGATTCTCATCATGAGGCGACGCAGGTTGAATGAGGTAGGTAAGCTCCCGACGAATATGCACAATGACCTTGCTGCTTTCGTTGCGGGTTTGGCACGGGATTGATTCGTAGCCGGATAGCCTGATCGGGTTTAATGATTTGGGTTCACCTATTACGATGATTGGGAAACGGTTAGAAAAGACGTACGGCGAAAATAAGAAATCTATGATCTAAGTCCTCTTGCGTTCCACTGGATGACTGATGCTTTTCTGACCTCTTTGCGGAACGATTGTTGATCTCCTGCCATGGCTCTACGCGAGGGAGGCGAGGACTTGGCTCAGAGCGTCTAACACCTGTAGGTCGCTTCGAGCGGTCGGAGTTCCCAGGCTTCTTAGTAGGGCTGCCATGAAAGCGGCGAGGAATCGCAGCATCGGGATGATCTGTCGATTGACCCTTGGCACATCCTCAACTGAAGTAGAGTCAGTGGAAGGTGTAGGGCGGGGAGGTCTCGGAGGAGGCTCCTTCGCAGGCTGCGTACGCGGAAGCGTAGGCCAGTAATCCGCAGCGGTGGAATTCTCCACCTCAATTCGCTTCGTACTTACTACTTTACTCGTGCTCGAAGGAAATGGGTTATGCGCAACACCCTACCTTACACGCCTCCGTCGGCGGCTACGCCGACCCCGTACCATTTCAGCAGCTTCTCTATGGGTTGAATTGTCCCTAACCATTTGTTTGATAATGGCGATTTCCTTTTTAATCCGCGGGCATTCCTTGGAGGCAGCATCATGTGAACCTCACAGTTTCCCCACTTGAGACTTGTTGCCCTACATGCGTCTGCAGTGTGCGGCTCAGCGCATCGTGGGAGTACTGTGGTGTTTGTACAAACACCCTTGACGTGCGCAGCTTTCATGCAGATATGGCACTGACGTGGTTTAGAGACAAATGGCCGAACAGGATGTCGGAAGTGTCCCACGTTGACATGCGACGGAATAGAATATCATTTGAACATTATCTTTACACAGCGGGTGTTTCCGACGTGAAGTACATTCGCGATGACAACTCCTTCGTTCACTGGTTTTAAATGAATTGGGAGGTCCGAGTGTGCTATGGCCAAATCAATGTCGTAAATTACTCCCGCCACGCAGGCACCGTCCATTGGAATAACCGGTCGAACTTTTATGCGTCCCAAATCCGTTATTCTGCGAAGCTTGTCTATGGCGCTGGCAGTCATCGTGTCCGCAGCAAGAATATTCTTCTGCGTGTTCACCCGGATATCCCTAATTTCATTCGGTTCAACCCCCTCAAGAGAGAGCTTGCCTGTTTACTGCTCGAAGGCTGATGATGAAGTCCCCGGGCATGAATAGGATGGTGTGCGGCGAGCGTTCTTCTTTTGACTTAGTTGCTTTTAGACGTTAACGGCCCTGCTGGTGAAGACGGCTAGATGTTGCTTCTTTTAGGCTTCCTGCTTCTCACGGTTTCGAATCTGTCATCCGACGAGTCGTCGCCAGTGGCCGAGCACAGTTCCGTGACCTCGCTGGTGCTCGAACAGGTGCTTCGTTTCCGCGACGAGCTTGCCAAAGGTGATCCCTGGCGGACAGCGCCACAGAAGGCTCCGCGTCCGCAGCCATTAGGCAGTGACTATCACCGTTGGCCTGACTGGTTCTGAGACAGGCGGGCTGATTTCCCGAGGAGCCTGCCATGGCAGACCTCTGACCGGGCGGACCAGTGGAATACTCCGTGTCCGTCACCCTGGGGCAGGGAGCAGCGTCTCCCGGAAAAAAGCGAAGAACTTGATAAAATTGCTCGGAGCAGAAAACAGAAGTGTTCTATGAAGAGACACTTCGTTGTCGTTCGAGGGCTTAAAAAGATTACATATATACAATAACGCGGAAAGAGGCAGAAAGGAAGACTTTGTACATTGTGCAATACTATGTAAAGACAGTGCAAAGCTCATATAAAAACAATGACTGTGGACTATGGAAAACCTCAAGATCAAGAAAATTAACATTATAGAGACTTTGCATTCTGTGAACGGTAGAGTGTTGGAAGAAGCAGGCTGGTACATGAACCGGCCTATTCTCTCTGGTTAACTTACGCGGAATTCGAAAATTAACGCAAGTGAGACGCACAGGGGAGGATATGATCCGTTAACTAGTTTGTAAAGAAATAACAGATCAGAACGATTTCGTCGGCAGTGAAGTGATGGCAATGATAATATTCCAGCAGTATTTGAACGAGATACAGAAAAAGTTTCATCAAAGCGATGGTTATACATGTGGAAGAATTTTTCGTGGACTCACTCAATGCTGTTACTGCTGGATTGACCAATGCCATTCCATATCACGCAAGAATACTCAAGTTGTGGAAGACATACTGCCGTGTACAATTTGCGGAGGGCTATAGGAGAACTGAATTCTCGAGATAATTTGCAAACACATCCGAGAGAACGAAGGCCCCGCATGGAAGCACGCTTAACGTGAGCAGGAATGTTTAACGTGCTATCAACAAGAACACCGAGATCACTGATCTCATAAACCTTGTATAACGACACAGAATTGACACAGTATTGAAATGACGCGCTAGATGATTTGTGAGTGATGCACATGAATTTTGTCTATGAGGTATTCAGAGAAAGATCATTGCCGTCGCACCATTCGAAAAAAAAAAACACAGATCTTACCGCAGCGAGCGACAGTCGTTAACTGAATGAATTTCCTTAAATATCTTGATGTCATCGGTACACAAGAGGAAAGAAGAATAACGAGTGGCAAAAGAAACGCCATTAACGTAAATTAAAAATAGGAGTGGGCCTAATATCGACCCTTGAGGGAACCCACTAGTCACTTTATACAAAGAAGACGTTTGGCCATGTACGACAACATAACAGTATCTATTGAGCAGATAGCTGTGCAGGAGATTCACAGCCGACAGGTCAACATGAATGTACGCAAGTTTAACCATAATGTCTGGCTGACTACGTCAAAAGTGTTGCTCAGGTCACAGTATATTACGTCAACCTGTCCTCTCTGAGAAATAGGTGTGCATATCTGCGTCACGAAACTATCAAAATTTGCGGTAGTTTAGCGGCCAGCGAGAAAACCATGCTGATTAGGAATCAATGAGTTTTTCACACTAAAAGACAATAAGTTGTGAAGAGCAAGCTCGATGATGTTTGATGGGGCACATAGCAGAGAAATCGGGCGGTAATTAGAAACATCTGTTTTAGAGCCCGACCGAAATACTGGAAAAACACGAGTAGTTTTCCACACCTTGGAAATGTGGAAGTGTCCAGGCGGTTAATAAATATCGTAGTCAGTACTGGGACAACTAGACTACCATAAGCTTTAAGTTTGGCAGAGGGGATGCCATCTGGGCCACATGGTTAAGAAGGTTTTTAGAGCTTAGTGCATTTGCAGAGAACATTTTCATCCAGCGACAAAGCATTGGATGAGCTAACAGCCTTGGGCTATTGTCCGATATCAGTGCTAGAGTATGAGGCCTTATAAACGGATGATAACTGCGTGGTAAAACAGTCACATTATGCGGCATTATGCTAAATTTGAGACAGTGAAGCGATCGCGAAACGCCATCGCCGAGAGTTAGACGCAGACCTACCCAATAGAGAAGCAGAGGCGAAACACCGGTGAATGCGAGGTAACCCTCAGCGAATCAGAAGCAAGCCGGGCACCAACAAAGACAGGCAAAACCCTAGCTTCGACTCACACAAACACAAGCCAAGCGTCAACAGGGGCAGGCAAATATTGAGCTCTGCTCCGCAGTTTGTATTCTTTTCACGGTGTGGAAATAGTTAGTTACCTTATTATGAACTACGACTAGCAGAAGTAGCAGGCTACAAACCCGATTTCCAGGCCGGCCTCTCCCCATTCTCGTCATTAAACGTAGTCTTCTCTGTCATTAAACACAGTCTTCATAGAATCTACTGTGGGACACAATCACATTTAAAATGTGGTTCTGTCGCGCAGTTTATTTAAAAAGCTTAGTTTCCCAGTGGGAATCTGGAGCATCAGGGAAGGTCTCGCTCCAGCACATCCACTCGAAGCGTTTCCTCCATGTCGCGGTACAGGGAGAGCAGGAAAAAATACCATATTTCGAAGACAGCGAGAGAGCCTGCTCAAGATATCAGAACAGAAGACTTCTTCCTTATCTTCGAATTCTCTCCGTCCGTTGAATGCATCGTCTACATTAGCAAACGTATAAATACAGATGCAAAAGTATCTATTGACGCAAAACATCAAATTGTTTTTAGGAATTAGTGTTATCGAAATATCTGTTGTAATTTCAAGCTGATTGAATCGGATTTGGAGTACAACCAGTAGCACACAAATTACGACTGGAGGGATGTCTTGCAGGTGTAAATTATCAAGTCAATAATTTACAGTGCCAGTATCAGCTTTTCCAAGTGTCTGGTGGATTTTCGTTGTGGTGGCTCAGGTTTTCTTCAAGACGTTTACACTGTGTGGGGGCAATCCTCTTCCGCCCCAATCCCTTTTCTTCTAGCATATCTTAGGATTTGATTCACACAAAGCCTGGTTGCACTTTCCCACCTGCAAGGAAGTAACCGGATTTCTCACTGAGCAGACGTTTCCGCATAACCGAGCATTTGAACAACCAAGCTCCACAAGCAATTCACGTTCTTAGCGGAAGTATTCCGAGAGCCCCCTTTGAAATATTTCATGATATTGAAGGTATCTTTAGAGTCGGCTATACATGGAATGTACGCAACCATATCTCAAGCATAAGAGTATGTGTCTGGAATTCGGCAGAGGCGCATGTATTCTCGGAAACTTGTGCAACGTCTCACCCGAGGAACACGAAACCACACAATGACAGATCTGATCCTCTCAACGCACTCAGCCATGCACTGAACTTCATGAGCAGCCAAAACTTCCTCATAGTTTTGAGGCTGTGTCAGCTGAGGGGCTTCGTGTATTTTTTCGTGTTCACCACTGAACTTCATTTCTTCTTCGATTTCTTCGTACGGTACATGCTGCAGGCAAAAAGGTCACAATCAACGTTTCATTAACCAGCTACTACAGGGCGGTGAATGGCAAACGTTGCTGCTGTGTTTGTTTTGATAAGAACGTCGGTAATTTTCGGTGCAGGCAGAACATCGTCAGCCATCTTTCTTTTGTCCTTGTTATGTAGCGTTCTACAATAATTTACTTTGGAGCCTTACCAAACCGTCCCACCTCTTATACAGCCCGCTCAACACCACTCCTGTGGATATAAATCGAACGAACTTGATCCTCTTTCTGAGAACGAGTTTATATTACAGAACTCCTTTTATTTACCCTCACTTCCCTTTCCCACCCCTCGCCATGCTATGCAGTATATGGCTGTGCTCTACCACATCTCCACTCCTCCTTTTCCTTCTCTTTCTAGTCCCCTTTCCCACCCACTTGCTAGACTATACAAAGCTATGCTCTGATTCGCCTTCTCATCTGCTGCTTTCCCTCCTCCTCATCATTACTTCCCTTTTCTACCCACTTGCTATGCTATACAATGCTTCTTTCTTGGCTTGCGTGGCTTGGCATAACTAGGCTGGGCTCCCCCTCTCTTAACGGGGCTCCTTCACGCTCAACCACTTAATGCAGCGACCACTTATGCGGGAAAGCGGAGTTATGCAAGGCTTGAACAGCTCCGCTCTATAAACGTGAGCATTCTTAACTCAGAGTGGGAGGGGATCTCAGTTTCAGTACTTTTGTAGCCCTCTAATATTCTGGCAAGTTTCAGCTGACTCAACAGAACAGCATGAAAAAAAACTCTACCTATAAGAAGGTTGCGTAAGTGCCTTTGCTCGAAATGTATTGCTGGGATGGGCGAAAACGGCAGGTTGACGCAAGTACAGTGAGAACAAAGTGTATACAGACAAGAAAAAGAGACAAAAAGACAAATTCAAGGCATATTAGAAACAATTATTTATGCATTGTTTTGAAAGTGGAGTCGGCGACGTTTCTTTTTCAGTATCAGCGCATCATTAACCATTTTTTGCAGGCAGCAGATAAGAAATTGTGTAGCTTGCCCGAGGACACAACATGGAAAGAATCTTTAAAGTCTCGGGAATTAAAGGTTGTTTTAGCCTCGCTGATTGACCCTTTACTTCTCATTTGCTGGGTGCGCTTGCCTTTCTTCCGTAGTCACGAAAAGTGCTACATATGTGTGATTGATTAGACTCGTATCATTACGATTGCGAGTTCGTTTTGTTACATATGCTGACCGGTAATCCAATCGCAACATTTAGGTGCAGAGGAAGCCTAAGGTGATAAAGGACCTAGTGTCTCGTCGTCATGATTTTATGTAGAAGGCAAATCGCAGCAACAGTTACTGCTTTCAGCGACATTGACCAAATCATGTCTTACCTTGTTCAGGTGATCTGACTAAATACACGCAAGCCAAACCCCAGTATGTGTTGCTCTATTACGACTGGCAGTCTGTCGTTTTGGCGGAACCCATACAAGGCATTGAAAGTGAGTGCATTGAAATGCGTACTTTGTATGCATGCGTACGGTGACCTTGTGAATTTGGCCGTGTATCTGATTAAGCAGAATAAAATTGGGGTTTTGCTAAATTGGTACTCATAAAACAAGAGTTTACATCGCAAGAAAAAAGTACTAAAACGAACGAACGAACGAAGAAGGGTCCCAGGTAACAAGCATCGACTTCCATATTACGCGTGTGTCAATACTCATGATTTTTGTATGCATACTTGTCTTGACAAAAATATGTCAGTACTTGTAAGTATTGCCAAAATGTTGAATTGCTAAACAAATTAAACTCACACAGGCAATGTGATGTACACTGTCACACCACATCCGTCATAGGTACTGTGACGAAAGCGGAGCGTTATCGAGAACATGTCGGAGGGAAAAGAGTTTAATACACAGATCAATAGAACGGGACCTAAACAAGCCGTTTGACCCGCTCCTTCTCTCTTTCTGATGAGCTCAATCTGCTTCTGAAAACAATCACGCTCTCATTGTGAACGGGGGTAACATCAACATGTTTAAATTGCGCACTGTAATATATGTAGTTTGCATTCCACGCATTCCGATGATGTCCGTGCAAACTGACTTTGAGGCACTTTGAAGTCTGGCAGATATACGTATTTCGTGACGAGACCGCAACGACGTATACTATCTGACCAAGACGTGGTACCAATAATTTGTAATCTTTGACGCAGCCCTTCCTACGAAAACTGCGGTCGTTAGGTCGCACCAACTAGACAACTTTTGGGGCGCTGAAACAATCACCTTTCTGTAATTGTTCACCACAGTTTGCGTAAAGCGACGTGATACCTGCTCAACGTAAAGGCAGAAGCAATGACATGTTGCGGGTCGCCCGCCTTCTAAAGACCACCCCTGACCAACAAAAATATATCTACATCGGTGAAAGCCTGATTGTGAGGGTGTAGAGTAGTGATAGCTTAGCACCCCCACGCTTCTGAACTTTAAGATAGCCTGAAGAATAGGTCAGAAGCCGCTTCCCCGGGCGGGGTTCCCAGTCGTCACCTTCCCATTAGCCTACCTGCCAACATAAAGACTTCCATATTCGCGAAATGCGCCGAAGTGAAAGGGAAAGTGGCTGAATGCTCATTTTTTTTTGGGACAACTAAGATAGGTCTAGCCTAATAGAATTGCCGTCTTCTTAACACTGACCAAAATTCAAGAGCCCTTCCCGATCAGGGAAAGGGTCATAAGCTAAGCATAGCGTGGGCGTGCGAGACGTACTGCGTTTCTTTCCTTCTTTCTTTCGTTATATGTAGGGCCCTTCCCGGAGCGTTGTTTTCGGGCGGGACCGGCATGGTGTCTCTCATGATCTTTCCAGCGTCCGTCAGCTTGTAGAACGGCTAAAGGAAAGGACCATCACGCGATCATGAAAATGTGGTTTAGGAATTGAATACTCTCAAGTAAGAATTTTACTGAGATGTGAAATTCCTGATATCTACCTTACGCGTTTGTCCAGCAGATCGGCCTTTAGTCCGCCTAGACAAAATATTAGAATGAAGCACCCGCACTAAGTGTGCTGCTTCCGATTCGATTTTTTGCATCGTCGGTAGAACACAGTGATGTGTTTCGGTCGAGTTCACATTGGGCAAGCATGGGCGCGTGGCCTTGTGTTCGAGTAACACGCTTTCGGATCGTAGGGCCAGCCCCAGAGAGAAAATTTATTCTGTTTTATTTATTATTTCTCTCGTGCGCGTGCGCCACCTGTAGGTCAGGAGTATAGGTCGGCAAACGAATTGGAGCCCACTCAGACTCACTCAAGAAATATATTTCGCTCTGAGGGCTCACCCGGACTCTGACTTACCAACATATTACTCAGCCGGACTCACTCAGACTCATGCCTTGACCTGAGTGTGAGTGCGCCTGAGTGAGTCGACTCATCAGTCCGTTAGCGTAAAATTAGCTTTCTCAACCATGGTGCCAGTGCTCTTTAAAGCCGATATCTCACATAATCGGTGCTCTACGATACGCCTTTTTGTCCTGTACCTTCAAATACCTGTCATCAGTGGTTTCCATCCGGTAAGGCCATTGCTATTAAATGCAGGACTCACATGAGATATTTCATCAAAAGCATCCTGTGAAAGAGTTTGCAGGGGCAAGTCATTGACCCCCCCCCCCCCCCCCCCCCCCGCGAACTCGCGCCTGTGATCAATAAATATTGAGGTGGCGCATGAACGCTCGTGCGTTGACATGTGTGTGCATAGACTTTAGTATAAACGTCAGCCGATGTAAGACTGATAGTACTGCTAAAGATAACTAGATGAGACAATAAGTCGGAAATAGAAGGTGGAGCGCACTCAGACTCACTCAAGAATTATAGTTTGTGCTTAGGGCTCACTAGGACTCAGACTCACGAATATTTTTCTCAACAGGACTCACTCAGACTCACTAAGATTTTCTTCAACCGGACTCACTCGGACTCAAACGCATCCAAATATTACTCACACGCACTCATTCAGACTCAGACTCACGGCCCGATCTGAGTCTGAGTGAGTCTGAGTGAGTCGACTCATGAGTGAGTTTGCCGACCTATGGTCAGGAGGGATCTTGGAACAGCGTCAGCTGCACAGGTGAAGCAATACAAGCTTCGCTTGAATGAAGTGACCTTGCAACACTGTTTGGACGTACTTAGAAAACGTCCCTGATTCTAGGTAGGTGTTAGCCAGATGTCGCACTGCACATGGCAGACAATTTGTAATATGGTTTTTATGGACAGTTCATAATCACATGCTACCTCTCAGCAAACTGCGTATTTCAAAAGATGGCCATGGCCAAGGGATCATTTCATAGTCGCAAAAGCATCCACGATAAGTATAGATCGATTTTTTCGAGTTCAGTGAATGAAAAAGGCGTAGATATCGCCTGCTTTGGAAGAACAGAAGAATTTAGAACTCTTAGTACATCCCGTCTCGATTAACAGTTGTACGCTTATTTTATTCAATCCTACGTTCATGGGAGGCAACCCGTGGCGCCCGTGCTATTTCAAATATTAAGTTCCTGAGCGGGTCCCTTCTCTTGTACTGAACCCCCCGAAGCAGCAGTTGCCGATTGACATCGTCGGTTACAAAACCACCGATTTAGTCGCTTTAGTCGCTTTTGCACAACAGGCATAGGGAGCGCCGAAGTGTTCGTTGTGTCTTGCATTCAAGTTCCCTGTAAGGCTAGCTACCTAACTCGTGATGGCTTGCTAAGCGGCGCGTTGTGATTCGAAGCTT
>NC_051182.1:104681915-104702445 GCF_013339695.2 Rhipicephalus sanguineus | reverse complement strand
AAGGTTGCCTGCACCCACACTGGAGAGAGTGTGGGTGCCGCCCAGTGTTAGAAAAAACGACAGTTTTGGCCAAATCAAAGAATACGACTACACGCGAAATTTGGGAAGCCTTCCACATTGCGGACCAGGAAAGCGCATGCGTCAGTACAAGCTCCATTCTACTATCCGCCTCGGAAATCGAATTCATCAGAAGCCAGAGATAGCAAGTGAACCAGCGCACTCGGAAAAGAACTTTGAGCCTTCGACACTTCTCGCAATCGTAATCACCCCATCACCTCATCGAAATCACCCCACGTGGAGCACATGAAGACAGTTCAGCAGTGTTGCCGCCCCCTACCCTCTCCGTAAACCGTTCTTTCCCTTTCCTGGATGTCTTCATACCTTCAAGTTTTGTTCAATAAAATTCAGTTGATAGTTTGCGCTTGTAGTGTCCACTTCGTTTCCCGTCTCCCTCCTAACTTCGTATTTCGCAGTAAATGTAGCGCAGTTTTTTGTAATCATGGAAAACCAACTAGCCCAATACCTTACTTTGCTCACTGAATAGGCAAGGTGAATTCGTATCAGTTCTGAAACTTGGAATAAAAAGCGGTCTAATACCCATTGCCACAGGCATCAACGCACGCCGCCCGATTGAAGCGTGACTAGGCGAGGCGGCGACAAATAGCGGGAGCCGAGAAACTAAAGGAATTTTTTCCGACTATTCTTACTTTCAAGTATGCTAAAGTAAACTCGCATTTCAATTTACGGTTTATCTGGCACTTGGCTATGTAGTTCACTGCCCCATGTTTTGTCATGGGGGGCGTATGCAGGCAGTCTGCTAATGTTCGCTTGTGTTCAGTTCGGGGCATTGTCGCGTGAACGAGGCATCGCTCCCCTTTGCTCAGTCGTTGCGTGCGTATGTTCCTTGGATTATTTATTTTCTTATGTGTCGTTTACTGGCGTGACACTTCATACAAGCTAAACTAGCTCACAGAGTGTCTAGATTACCCCCCCTGTCACTGCAGACTGCTGTCGCTTCTCCACGGACGCCGTGACCTCGCCTTCCGTGACGGTGAATGCAGTACGCTAAGAACAAACGCTGCGCTGTGTAAGGCTGCCAAAGTGATACTTTCAAGGCTGTCCCGCTCCAGTGGTTTTCCTCGATTGGGCAACGTGAGTTCTCGAACTATTATGCTGTTGTGCTCGTGAGCCTTATGTCATAAGTTTCTCATCTGCAAAGTATTTTGGTGCACTTTGCATGTATACACTAGTTGGCTACCAAAACAAGCTTGCTTCCCTAATCTTTCTTGGTCATCGTCCTTTACTCTAGCACACGCCATTGGCGAGCCATAACGACGCATTATAATCGTATTGTTGTCAAAAGCATGTAAAAGATAAGCAATTAAAATTCCAATTTCGCGTCAGGTAGAGCAAATTCGCGGCGTCACTACCACTTCGGGTTGTGACATCGTTTTTATTTTAATGCGATAGCAATTATATGGACACTCTTGACGGGTTTTTGTCATCACCGTCACTGTCACGTCCTGTACAATGTGCAAATAGGTGACATCCTCCCGCGCATCGCATATTCTATCATCAGTAACATCGCGCGAGCGGTGGCCATGAATGCGGCTAAAGCATAGACCAAACGATCCGGCCCTTCTCCGTCGCTCGGGAGGCCGGCCGGCCTTCAATCGAAGCAGAGAAGGGCCGCGCCCGTTTTGAACGAGCATGAAAAAATGTGAGGGGGATGTCGCTCGAGCAGCAACTTGAACATTGATTCTAAGGGTGCGGTCAACATCGCTGGCGCGCGTGCTATCTCGCTCCACCTCGGTAGCCATCAGCGGGCGACTCGTATACCCTTCTACGCGCTGAGCTCTCAACGCGAATGAACTGTGCGGAAAGAGGATCTCTCCGTGGAGCGACCGTATTCTCACACGAGCGTTTTGTAGAGCTACGCAAGATCTGATTGAAAAGCGTTAGCTGTCAGCCTCACTTCTTATAATATTATAATTTGTTGCTACCACATTCATCGCTTCGCCCTTGCGATGCAACTGTGACTTTTCTTTATTTTTTGCTTGTTGTTAGTTGTCCCAACGGTACATAGATGTCGACGGTGGCAGCAAGCCTCCAACTACTTGACACATAAGCCTGTAGGAAAATTTCGCTAACAGTTTACATATGCCTTCGCATTGGCGCGCTATCTTGGTTACGCTCTGGCCGCGCAATGGGTAGGTCGCGTATTGTGTGCATTATCTAATGACAGCATGCGTACGAAAAACGACGGCATGAGCAGAAGTTCGACCGGACACGAAGACGGTGGGAGTCGGCTAACGCTCATTTATTGCCAGTCGTCGATTCGTGTCTACCGCATATTCACGCAGCTGATGAACGACAGCGATTCTGTCAACACCGACGTCGACAACACAAAGGACAATGGTTACGTCTGGAGTGGGAGCGCCGTACTCGTGATAACCAAAAGCAGCCAAACGGCTACTTTCGCTTCGCATTCCCTTCTTGTGCACTCGGTATTGGACGCATATCAGTGGTCAGTTCATCACGAAGGGACAGGTTATCAGCGTGCCCACTCACGCGGATGGCCCCATGAAGTGTCTTCCCCGTTATATATTTGACGATATAGCCACTGATGTACACATCAAACGGCGTCTGCTACCTAACCCCTCGTAACGCTCCGCTTGTCAACCACCAGCACAAAGTGCAATGGCGCTAATTGTTTTTTTTTTTTCACGACGCCGAATAAAATTCCCCCATTCCAAGAGATGCACATCGAAGTGAAATGAGTGACCTGACGGTGCTGTTTTCTCATTTCTCGTTGCTAAATATCTGCTCAAAAGCCTGAGAGAAGATAAATATAACTGAGATACAGTATATCATCGTCAGAGATTTTAAAAAACATGCCTCCACTCAATAATTTTATGACCTTCAGATGTACCCTCTGCGAAACGCAAGTTAAAGAGGGTCTGCTGAAGATATAAACGACTTCCTACATTCCTTAATCAGGGAGAAAAGTTTCAGTGTCGCGTAACGTAACTCCATGGCTAACTCACCTGGGCAAATTGCGGAGTTTCCGACCACCGTTGGATCACCTGTAAGGGCACACCTCATTGCGAACACAGCGACGAGGAACAAGCAGAGCATTTCTCGCCTTCTCCAAACTGTAAATAGGAGCAACAGATTCCCTTAATAAACAAGGACAATGGACGTCAAAAGAAAAGCGCATAAGGGAATGTGTGAAGTCATCAGTGAATTTGAGGGTTCGATACAATCACGCCTGGTCGGAATAAAACATGAGACAATGAAACGACAAATACCGACGAAAACAAAAATCTAAAAATTTATAAAAAGACATTTGAATGACACTATGGAAGCCTTGTTCACCTTAACGGGGTGAATGCGAGCTACAGGTCCTTATGTATTCTTCGGCACATGAAGTATACTGGCACATTGTTGGCCGTTAATTCTTCTGCGAAGACCTAATGGCCAACAGTATGCCATACGGAAAATAAATAGTTCATTTTGTTATCTTTATAGGTAGTAGCGCATAAGTGCATGGTAATTAAGCGATTGATCATTTTCGCGCCATATGTTGCACCGCGTTACAAGCAGGTGTTGTGTACATGACCCAGAAAACATCGACCGATCTTAAACAGCTAATGACCAACGGAAAAGGAAGCAGTGCGAGGTAGCTTAAAGCTATAATCACCCACATTTTTTTTTTCAAATAAAAATGTACAGTTACACCACTTGAATTGCTGATTCACTTGGAGGTGCCGGAGGGCCCTCCAAGAAATGTTGCAAATCCAAATACAATGTTTCTAAACAATGTGCAGCTCGTCTCATACCACAAATTCTAGTTTCAAGCAATAGTTGTGGTTTGCAAGGTACTAATCATAGTAATGCAATAATAGTAATCATAATATTAAAAACCACGTGCTAGAAACACCATTTCGACTAGGAGTAAACAAGGCAAAATTAGGCACTACAAGGAAACCGGAAAAACGCCAGGCCTGCGCGGAAAGCGCAGCACAGTCACAGCGAAAGCTGGAAGAGCGGCATTTCTAGAGCCCGTTATAAACTCTCCTGTGGCTACTAATGCAGGTACATTAGCAACGTACCCACTACGCCACAAAGCGTAATTTTTGGGAAGTTGGGAAGCACCCAGCACGACATTATTCGTTGTTCTGCGGAGAAGCGAGGTACCATATGTAAGCGATTATGTGCAGTTTGTTGATGCGGCGGTTGATGACGATGAATAATTATGGTTGCGCCCTTTGTAATGGGCTGGAAGCTTCAAATGACCCACTAGTTACGTAATGCATATTGTGTGACGCCCGGTCGTTATTTAACTGTCCCACCACGCTTTATAACACACTTTAACCGGAGAAACGCAGAGCGGGAGAGAGAGAGAACTGACTTTATTGAGACCCTGAGGAAATGGATCATGGGAGCCTTATGGGCTTCGTTGGCAACCAAGTGAAGTGCACTTGCAAGGAACCCACTACGCTATAAATCATTGTAATTTTCGAGAAGTAGGGCAGTAGGCACTGTGCCATTTTTCGTCATTCTACAGACAGCCGTGGTACCTGCTAAACGCATGTAAGGCATTATGCGCACTTTGTTGATGCTGTGCGTGATGACGATGAAGAATTATGGCAGAGCTCTTTGTAATGGGTTGGAAGCCTTCAACAACCTACTCGTTGCGCAATTCGCATTGTGTGACGCCTGGTTACAGAATTCGCGTTGTGCGACGCTTGGTGCTTATTCTACTCTTTTACCACGCTATATTGCATATGCTAATGTAGTTCCTTCCCGACATGAAGCCTGTATAGGACCTTTTTGCAAAGCAGTTTCAAGCACCGGCATGGCTCAGAGGTTGAATACTGGGCTCCCCCGCAGAGGGTCCAGGTTCGAACCTCGTTCCATCCAGGAATTTTTCTCTTATTTAGTTTTCTTATTTCGAGCGATACTGGTTACGGACACCGGCGGCGGCGGCGGCGGCGGCGGCGGACAACTACGGCACCAAAAACGGCCGGTGAAATGATCTCATAACAGCTTTCGCTGTAATATGTGGAAGAAAGTGTAGTAGATTTTCTGACAAATAAAAGGTGCAGTTATATATATAGATTGTCGTGAAGTGTTGGAACTCTGGAATGCGTCGCCCTCTCGAGCGCCTTCTAGTGGGTCGTCCTCTTCGGCTCTTCTCGGAGAGCACGCCCCTTGTGCTTGGAGTCTGCGCACCGTCTTGACTGTAGCCGTAATGCATCGTCGTCAAGGGCCGCCAATAAACATCTTTACAATATATACAGAGCGCCCCAGCTATCACGCAGCACGATTTAAAAAAAGAGGAACTGCGTTACGTGAAGCAAATCTATTGCATATTGTTCCTAGTACACTGGAGTAGCCACTGGTATTGTTTTTCGTTATTGATGTTTAAGTAATTAGTCATAATTATATTTGTAGCTCGACAAGTACTCACCTAATCGTCAAGATGTCAATGAGGCGTATCTAGGCATGTTCACATGGCATCTAACTGTTTCAACAACGCTGTCTCTTTTCAACAACGTGCTAATTGCGCGCTCATTTTTTTTCGGTTGATCGTTAAAGCCCGCGAATATGAAACGTGGCTAGGTCGCTGCGCGCTTCGGGAACCACCGCCCTCAAACAAGCTCGCTATGAGGTAGCCAGTATCAAGGAACAAAATACAGAAAGAAAAAAATATTTGGATTGTCCTATCTAACACTCCCTGGCCGCAGAAATGCACCGCTTGGTTTTACACAGTCAGGCTGTAATCAGAACAGCGTTACTGCCGCGTTATGAATGAGAACAATCAGCCGTGAGATATAGATAATGTTAGTGGCGTAAACGGAATGAATCCTAGCGGAAGTGCGACGTATATTGTTGGCCCCCGACCTGTACCCTTGCCAAAATGCAGAACGCTGTCTCTGTCAGCGGACAGAAGCCAAAGCGTTTGTTTCCAGTAATCTTATTTCAGGTCGCCGGCTTCCTTTGCGAGTGGGAGCGTAGTCACATGTTATTTTTCCTATTTCGCGGGCTTTCTTTATCAGCTGAAATAAGTGAGCACTAATTAGTACGTTGTTGAAAATAGCGCACTTAAATGCCAATTGAGCATGCCTAGATACGCCTTCTTGCCATTTTGGCAATTACAAATGTTCTTGTCGAGTTACAAATATAAATATGACTAATTAAGTAAACCTCATTAACGAAAAAAACTAACAGTGCCTACTGCAGCCTACTAGGAACAATATGCAATAGGTGTGCTTCCCGTAACGCCGTTCCTCTTTTTTAATCGTGCGGTGTGATAGCTGGGAGATTACATATATATACGTATATATATATATATATATATATATATATATATATATATATATATATATAATATGTGTGTGTGTGTGTGTGTATTGTAGCGAAAACTTGGAACATAGTAACGGGTTGCTCTCTGCGCCCTCTAGTGGGTCGTGCTCATTGGTTTCTTCTGAAAGGACGCCGCTCGCGCTGAGAGTTCGTGCCTTGCTGTGACTGTCGCCATTGTGTATTGTCGCTGAGTGCAGTCTAATAAACACCTTAATAAATTGGTGGAGAGTACTGTGCTCGCATTCGATGCCCCTGGAGCTTCGATCCCGTGCCCTGCCATCTACCATGACTCAAGGCGCCGCCCAGCAAACACCTCCTTCCGCAAAGACCACATGTCCCGCTGTCCCTCGTATACGCGATCCACCTATCTTTACTGGCGCCAATAACACCGACGTGGAGAACTGGCTCGCAATTTACGAGCGCGTCAGCCTACCCAATAAATGGGACGAAGAAGGCAAAATGAGCGACTTGGTATTATACCTCGCGGGAGTAGCAAGGTTGTGGCACAACAACCACGCGTCCGATTTTGCGACTTGGTCCGATTTCAAGACCGCCATCAACGTTTTTGGCCACCCAGCAGTTCGTAAGCTGCAAACAGAACAGCGCTTACGCGAACGACCTCAGCAGGCCGGTGAATGTTTCACAAGTTATATCGAAGACGTCCTCCACTTGTGTAAGAAAACCAACGGAACCATGTCCGAGTCTGACAAGATCCGGAACGTAATGAAAGGCATTGACGACGATGCCTTCACCATGCTACTCGCCAAAAACCCTGGCAGAGTGGCCGAGGTCATAACGCTGTGCCAGAGCTACGAGGAGTTCCGCCTGCAGCGTTCGATGACCCGTTGCTCCCCAACACGCGACGCAGAGCTTGCTGGCTGGCGGCAATATCTGACCAGGCCGCGTTGCTGAGAGAAGTCAAGTCTTTCGTGCGCGAGCAAATTGCACGCCAGTTCTCTCTCCTGGCCTTTGCCCACCCACCGCACGTTCAAGAATCCTCGACCACACTTCTTCCTCCCCTCCGCCAAGCGATTGAGCAGGAAATTGCGGAGGTCATGCCTGAGTACCACCCGCAACTTCCAGCTCCTGCGCCCCAGAGTTACGTTCAAGTTGTCCCCAGGGCTCCCCAAGTAATTCCTGCAGCTGCCCTGTGAGTTACGCCGAAGCTGCCGCAAGACCTCCATCCTTCGAAGTGGGTGTGCCGGCTACATATGCTGACGCCACCTCTAGGCCCTGACTGCAGCCCACCATGCAGTCATTTGAGCAGCCGCCCCGCCAATCACGTCCGGCGACATGGGTGGGACCTGCCCAAGCGAACCGATGGCGCACACCCGACAATCGGCCCATCTGCTTTGCATGCGGTTACGCCGGTCACGTGGCACGTTATTGCCAACGCGTGAGCCACCACGAGTCGCGTCACCTGTCAACAGCCAGTCCAGCCGTGCATTCTACGACCCACCTCCACCTATATCACCGACGGCACGCCTAGCACCATCTACTCGCCAGTCTGTCTCCACGACGTTGCTCTCTGTCACCCATGCGGCCACGTTCGGTCGCACGAGAGCAGGAAAACTAGTCGTCGCAGTCCACGAGCCAAGGGCTGCCACGCTATCGAGCTGTGAAAGCCCTCAGCGAAGTCCATCGAATGTAATCGAGGTGTTTGTGGACGGTGTTCGCGCATTGGCTCTTATCGATACTGGAGCCGCTGTATCCGTTATGGGCGCAAAACTTTGCCGCTTACTCCGGAAAGTGATGACGCCACATGTCCATCCGTACCGCTAGCTCCCAGAGTATTCATTCTACAGCAGTATCCACTGCTCGCGTCGTCTTTCAGAACGGTCTGTACGACGTCGAGTTCATAATTGCTGCATGCTCTCACGACGTCATCCTGGGATGGGATTTTCTCTCCCGCCACGACGCCGTAATTCATGGCGCACCAGCCGAAATCGAACTCTCACCGTTCTCAGATTTACCGCCTGCAGACAGTCCATCGGCATTGAGCAAGATCCTCGTCAAAGACGATACGAAAGTGCCTCCAAGCTCGTCAACGGCTGTGTCGGTCTACTGCGCCGGTCTCTCCGACACCATTGCACTCCTTTCGCCATCTGACCGCGTATGCACTAGGAAAGGGCTGCTGGTACCTTTTGCGACCGTGCAAGTCACTCGTCGCAGCACGGCTATTTTTGTTACCCTCCCATCCCCGCACATTCTTACGTTGGTTCGAGGGGAACGTCTCGGCCGAGCGGAACCCGTTGAAGACGCACAAGTCTTGGACGCACCCGGTGACTCGCACTGTACCAGTTCCCGTACCATCAGTGCCGTTTTCACGTCTGCTTCATCACCCGCTGATGTATTTGGTCCCTCCATTGCCGACAACCTTACGTCGTTGTAGCATTCCCAGCTTCTGTGCCTGTTGGAAGAATTTCGTCATTCTTTCGAAGTCGGGCAAACTTCCCTCGGCCGCGCGTCCGCTATGACGCATCGCGTCGACACTGGCGCCCAACCACCACTGCGGCAACGTCCGTATCGCGTGTCTGCCGCAACGTCGGGTAATTAATGAGCAAGTGAACCATATGCTTCGACGCGATCTAATTCGGCCTTCGGACAGCCCATGGGCGGGTGATCTCAACAAGATCACCCGCAAGAATGTTTATCCATTGCCGCGAATCGACGACGCGATTGACAGCCTCCAAGGAGCAGATTTCTTTTCATCTCTCAATTTGCGCTCGGGGTACAGGCAAGTACCCATGGCTGATGACGCTCGACCGAAGACAGCCTTTGTCACGCCCGATGGCTTGTGCGAGTTGAACATCATGCGGTTTGGTTTGTGTAATGCGCCCGCGACCTTTGAGCACATGATGGACACCGTTCTGCGTAACTTGAAAACGCACACGTGCATGTGTTACCTGGACGACATCGTCGTTTTTGCTCCGGACTTCTCCACGCATCTGTAACGTCTGCGGCATGTTTTGATACGTTTCAGTTACGCCGGCCTCCAACTCAATCTGAAGAAGTGCCGATTTGGAGCACGGCAGCCGACAATCCTTGGTTACGTCGTGTCCAAGGACGGAATCCTTCCCGATCCGGCCAAGCTTCGTGCCGTGGCCGAATTTCCCAAACCTATGTCCGTCAAAGAACTGCGCTGTTTCGTAGGACTGTGTTCATATTTTCGACGCTTCATAAGAAACATTGCCAACATCATATCACCGCTGACGAAGCTCCTTGGAAGTAACGGACCCCTAAATTCGTGGTCGTCCGTATGTGACGACGCGTTCGCAAAGCTCCGACGTTTGTTGAAGTCTCCTCCCGTACTACGCCACTACGACCCTACGGCCCCAACGGAGGTACACACGGATGCCAGCGGTGTAGGCCTCGGCGCTGTCCTTGCGCAGCGAGAACCAGGGTTCCCCGAATATGTCGCGGCGTACGCAAGCTGCACGCCTACTAGAGCCGCTACCAATTACACCGTCACTGAAGAAGAGTGCCTGGCAATCATCTGGGCCCTTACAAAGTTCCGACCTTATTTGTATGGTCGCCCATTTGATGTCGTCACCGACCATCATGCACTATGCTGGCTGTCGTCATTGAAGGATCTCTCATGCCGTCTCGCCCGCTGGGCACTTCGCCTGCAAGACTACGACATCGCGTGCTGTACCGCAACGGACGCCAGCATGCTGACGTCGACGCCCTCTCGCGCTTCCCCTTGCCTCAGGACAATGCCCCCTGCTCAGTATCTTACATTGCTATTACCTCTATCAACGTTGACACCATTGTTACCGAACAGCGCAAGGATAATGGGATCATCTCGCTGATAGACTTGCTCACTGATCCGTCGGCAGCACCATCCACTCCCGCGTTGCGTCGTCAAGCCCATCATTTTGCCATTCGTGACGACCTACTATACCGACGTAATTACAACGCCGACGGCCGCCAGTGACATCTAGTGATACCACGCAGTCTGCGTTATAAAATATGCGAGTTCTTTTACTCTGATCCGCAATGCGCGCACTCTGGGGTATCCAAAACTTAACACCGCATTCGAGAACGATACTTCTGGCGAGGGATGTACCCCTACGTGCAGACGTTCGTTCGCTCCTGCCTCGATTGCCAACGCCTAAAACTTTCAACGCACGTGTTGCCAGCAAGACTACAACCCTCACCTTACCCTGACCGTCCGTTTGGGCACATCGGCATTGATTTGTATGGACCACTTCCTCTGACGTCGGCTGGTAACCGCTTGGCCATCGTCGCTGTAGTCCACCTCACGCGATACGCCGAAACCGCCGGCCTTTCAGCGACTACAGCGCGCGATGTTGCCTCCTTCCTGCTACACCGATTCATGCTGCGTCACGGTCCACCCTGGGAGCTTCTCAGTGATCGAGGCTGCGTCTTCATGTCGGAAGTCGTCGAAGCCATTCTCAAAGAGTGCCACGCTGTTCACAGCAAAACTACTGCTTACCACCCGCAGACAAATGGCCTAACCGAACGCTTTAACCGCACGCTCGGCGACATGCTCTCGATGTACGACGCCACCGATCACACGAATTACAATGCCATTCTGCCCTTCGTCACCTACGCCTATACCACCGCCCCTCAGAGCACTACTGGTTTTTCACCCTTCTTCCTACTGTACGGAAGGCACCCGTCGCACACCATCGACTCGATACTTCAATACAAGCTGGATCCATCTGAGTCTGCGCCTATTTCTAACACAGCCAGGCTTGCTGAACAGCGTCGCGAGCTTGGCAAGACCTTTACGACGCATGAACAAGAGCAGCAGAAGAGCATTTGTGATGGCACCACCACTTCTGAGCCCACATTCCATCCTGGAGCGCTCGTATGGCTCTCGGTTCCTACCACTGCAAGTGGGCTCTCGTCAAAACTGCTACCGAAATACGAAGGCCGCTACCGTGTCGTCGAGCGCACATCCCCGGTCAACTACCTGATCGAACCCATCAAACCATCTTCAGACATGCGCCATCGAGGGCGCGACATTGTCAACGTGGAGCGCCTCAAGGCCTGCTATGACCCGCTCATAGTGACCAGCTGTTAGGTCGCCGGGCGGCTTCCTTTTCGTACTCGGGGTAATTGTAGCCAAGCCTTGGAACATAGTAATCGGTTGATATCTCCAGCGCCTTCTAGTGGGTCGTCCTCTATAGCACGGCCGCTACATAAAAAACAGGTGCGGCCTGCTGCGTGGCGCCGAAACGGCGTCCGGGGCCTAGTTCTCCTTGCGCCCGTACTGGCGCCACCACACTGGTACAGCTGTTCACGGAGAAGGACTTCGACAGCCGCGTTTGTACGCCCGACACTTACTCCAATCAGGCCGTAGATAACGCGTTTTATAGCTGCATAATACAGGTTGAATATTGAAGTCGTTATTAGAACTGCCGATTACACCACATATGTGAACAGTTTGCACTAGGAGTACCAGTGTTTTGTAGAGTGGGCCTCAATACTCTCCACGAATGCTGCCCGTTTGACTCACCTGAAATGTAAAGTGTCGCTCAATCACTGATCCCCTTAATGGGCAGGCAGTCGTAGGGCAGATTCCAAGGGCTCCCGTATCGACCCACCGAAACACACCACGAAAGCACACAAAATTTAAATGTAGGTCCTGTTAGTGCGCCAACAAATGCCGCTTGTGTTCCAAAGCAAGAGTTAGAGCCAAGAGTTGACAACACAAACAAAATATATGCTCAGTTAAAGCAGTACAAGCATCACGCAAACATCCACACTCGGCAGGTATCAATTACAACTCACAACATCACTTAGATGGTGTTTAAAACAACGGGAACAAACTTACCGTACAAATGCACTCTCATCCATTAGAAACTATCCAAGAACACTTAAAGGCCTTGAATATTCACCAAACGCGTGCAGCCCACAATTCTTCGAATGTTTCTCGAATATTTCTCTTCCAGGAAACGCTTAAACGAACTCCAGCTCTGGTCACCGTCATTCGGCGACACTCTTCTAAACAGTGCTCCCACGGTGTCATCACTAGATCATCCAAGATCGACTGACCGCACTACACGACTGACATGAACAACATAACTTCGCCGACTTCGCCATACCGTCCTACCCTCCGTCGTCTCTCGTTTGGATCCTTCCCGGTTTCGCAAACATTCCAAGTGACTGTTCGGCTCGTAGCACGTAGCGCAGCGACAGCTAGGGGAAAGGAATTCGTCTCGCCGGTTCGTCTGCGGAATCGGCCGGTTCAACATTGATTTCTTCACTGATCTCCACTAGGAGGAGCTGGATGGGGCATCGAGCACGCGGGCGTGAAGCCACCGGAAGCCGCCGTTTTTGTCCCGGAAAAGAGCTTGTCTCTTATTTTTTTAAAGAAATACCTGCTTGTAGCGCAGTAAACTGTACGAATCGACCGGAAAAGTCGTCAGGGAAGACATTTCACGCGTAAGTACCTCAAAGTTGCATTACGTTTTACGCATTTTGTACGTTGCAGCACTCCGCCGTATTTGGCGGTGTTGGCACGGCGTCTGTCATATTTCGTGTAGCGTTCGTCGGCGTCTAAAGTAAGGCGTAATCGCAGGGTTTGAAAAAATAAAAAGTAAAAACGATCATAACAACAGCTGCCACCCGAGAATATTTGAATTGCGAGACTGAGACGCACAGAAGACGCCGGCTTCCGGGACAAACAGGGCCCCTTCCGGTGGCTTCACAAGCGCCCGCCTCGCAGTGCGGGGATGCGCCGTCCAGCCTTTTTAATGGAGGTCAGTGGATTTCTTGAGCTCTCCCCTTCTGCGCTTGTGTTAGGCTGTCGCAACCGCGACGGCGTCTTCGGTGGAGAGGGTAGGGGCTCGCCCTGGGCGCCTTTTGATGCTCGTCTTTTTTTTTTTCGTTGCGCACACTCGTTGTGGGTAACAGTCGGCGCAGTGGCTTGATGCTGTCGTCAATAGGCGGCGGCGCGCGCCTGTTTTAGCGCTCGTTTGTGACAGAAAGAAGTGCTCTGTTAGGAATATTGCGCTTCCCGACACTGTAGATCGCATGGCAATACGTGGTACTTCACGGTAGCGTCTTTTCACACGTTAGAGCTGCACAGCGGCACACAACAGCTTCGCGTCATCACACCACTAGAAAAAACCGTCTGCCACACACGCGCGCACCAAAAAACTGTACTCAGGAGCAGGAAACATGAGGCAAGGTACTCACACGCGCGGTCACACACAAGAAAGACACGAGAAAGCACACCAAAATGCACATGGACAAGCATAAATCCTGAGGCGACCACATAGTAACACGAACTGGCGTCTGCCTTGAGGACCGTGCTAGTGGCGCCCTCACCCAAAACAGCTGCCGCTCAGGCGACCCGCGCTCGCCTATTGACAACGGCGCAACGCAGCCGGCCGCACCTGTTTTTTTTTATGTAGCGGCCGTGTCTATAGTTTCTTCTAAAAGGATGCCGCTCGTGCTGAGAGTTCGTGCCATGCCATGACTGTCGCCATCACGTATTGTCGCTGAGTACAGTGTAATAAATATCTTAATAATATATATATATATATATATATATGTATATATATATATATCTGTGTGTGTGTGCAGGCGCACTTCTTCCTCGACGGCCTCTAAAAACATCACTGCCTTTATACGTCACGGGATTCCCTCTCCCCCCGAAAGAATGCGCGAGTTTAACAACAAAACATAAGCACGCATAGTGTTACAAGCTAAAATGTCAAAACAGGAAGTAGTTCCATATCACAAGAAAATTCCGTAAAACTAGCACTAAAGCTTTCACAGAGTCCAGCAGTCCGGTGATATTCAACACACCTCTGGTGGGCGAGGCTGGCTGTTCTACATTGGATGACATAAGCGTGCCCGGTGCATGGATACTGATGATGACACGGTTTGAGATCTTGCGAGGAACGAATAAGGTTGGGAGCCCTTGTAGTACATGGTCGGATGTCGCACGAGTTGGATTCTGTGCCATGGCTGGCACAGACACTTTGCTTCCAGTTTGCGTGTGCGATGATGAAGGCTGATAGGGCGATGTCTGTGTTTTTGCGTTATAGCTTCCGCTCTCTTTCGTGGTTTTCTGTGGTTCTGTCTCAAGTGGTTTGATTGTAGACGCAGTCTTGATCACTGTTGGGGAAGTCCGTGACGTGTTTCCTTTCTGCGAATATGTCTTCGATCTTTGCCTTCGCTTTAAATGACTTATTTTCAGACGTCCTTCCTTAAGCAGTGAGTGCGCTGTCGATGTTTTCTTTCGTCGTTGCCGATGTTGGAGTCTTTGTTGCAGTCGCTGAGGTTCTTCGAGTTGCCTTTGTTGATAATGATGATGTGGCGGAAGTTGCCCAAGAAGGCTCCTGTTAGGAACATGACAAAAACGTTTTTCGCAAAGTGATGCGGTATTCAGTTGGTAACTGGTGCACTGTGGGATGTTGTGATGCTTTCCGGGAAGTGAGGGTATTGAGCCAGCATTGATAGAGATCTGTTCAGAGGCTCGTGCGACACCTTTCATTACGGATTCTCCTGGCACCTGGCAACGTGCGAGGTTTGATGCATCCGAGCCTTTTCTGTTGCTTCGAACTCTTAGGTGGGCGTGCAGTGGAAGTGACGCCGTAACAGGCGTGGTTTACTCATACACCGATTGCGAGTGTTTGTCTCTATGCGCAACTGCCGAGCGAAGCTTTTCTGACGCATGAACCCGTACGGAAGGGACGTAGCTCGGTCGAGTATCTTCCGAGTTCCTGAGGTCTATCCCGACCGTAGCGAGCTTGTGAGGCGTGAAGTGAGCGTTGTGAACAACCGAACAGCCACATGATGCAAAACCAAGTGGTGGGCCAAGTGTGCGACACGGGTAGTAGTAGAGTGCATAGGATGGTTCAGCAACAGAGTCCTATGGTTTTATGATGACGTAGAAAAGGCCGAAAGACTGTTGCAAGATTGAGTCTTTGTGGAAGAAGCTGTCCATGTGTTTCAGTGAGCGGATGCTTTAATTCGTCTTGTGGGAATGGCTGATTCATTCCGGGTGTTAGAATGCGTGAAAACTGCTTGTGATTGTGACGACTGAGTGCGATTCTTTTCCGATGATGCGTCATGAGCGAGTCTTCGTCGTAGTTCTTAAATCGGGTGATCATTTTTTTTCCTGATTTTGTGCCATGATTCGTTTTTTTTAAAGACATGTGTGAGCTAAAATCGGGAAGCCTCACCGTTGACGTAGTCGTTGAAGTTGGTGACAATCTCCCGTTCCGACCAGCATGCAGCGGTAGCGTGGAGCTCGAATAGGTCGAACCAGTCTTCTACGGGTCCATCGTCCGCTGATCCGGTGTACATGGGGATGTCAAGGTCCGCTGATGATGCCGCCATGAAGCTGGTCGCTGTGTGTTGCTAGGATGTGCTTCTATGTGTGATCACGGCGTCTTGTTGTAAACTTCGTTGATATGCAACTGATGAGTGGGCGGCCATGCATGCGACACGAGATGTCAAGTGGATCTTGGGCTTCAGTAATAATAAACCGTTCACTGAAGGTAGTTGTCTGAAAGGAGCTTGTGTCATCAGAAGTCACACCTGCGCTTTTGTTTTCATTGTTGGAACTGGCGCTGTATGGTGAATTCTGATAGCTTCGACATTCCGGTGGTTGAGCGCTGGAAGTTACCGCAACAGACATGGCTTGACCCAAATCCGAATCTTTGTCTCTTTGCAGAATAACAGAAATAAACTCTTCTGACGCTTTCAAGTGAAGAGAAAGGTCGTGGCTTGGACGATTACTGTCCCGACGCCTCAGCTCATCTGACGTGAACGTAGTGACCTTCTGATGTGTGTGGCAGTCGTTACGAACAGAAGAGCCACTTGATGCAAAGCCAGGTGGTGCGTCACGTATGCGAAACGACGAATCAGCTGCATTGGGTGGTTCAACAACGCCTCGTGTAGTTTTTGGGATCCTGTCGACTTCTGTAACTGCTCGACGATGATGTGGGGCTGATGAAGTGGCTGCCAGGTCTTCATCCTGTCTACTTGTGTGACGCTATGAATGGGAGACGTCCAGCGGCACAGACGCAATACTATTTTTCTATTGCACGTGCACTTCTTCCTCGACGGCTTCTACCCGACCTCACTGCCTTTATACGTCATATATATATAGCCGACGGAGTGAGGGAGGTGTGCCCCCCCCCCTACTAGCGAACGAGTTAACTTCATTGCCCATCACACTCATTTTCCAGCCACCACGCCGAGCCTCTCGCGCTGCTCTTGCTGAGAGCTCGAGGCGCGCGCCAGAAGAGAACGAGCTCACGCTCCTGGTGGTGGGAACGCTACAGCCGTCACCGCTCTGCTTCGGGGCAGGAACGGCACAGCCACTTTGGCCGCCTTCACCTCGTCTCACGTGTTTGTCTAGCTCGCTACACTGATCATCGGCAGAGCGCCTCGCCTTTTATAAACCAGCCATCGAACCCTTCAACGTTACCTCTGGTGCTCGCGTATTTGCCTCCTGCACGTAATCTTGCCAGAACGCTTTCAAATGGTCACGAAGCCTCTAAAGCATTACGGCGTGGTCTGCGCGGAGCGTTGTTAACAGTTTTTGTCTCAGACCCGAACACATCAAAATAACGTTCACAAAAGTGCGTGGCACTAGGGCGGTTGAAACTTTGGAAGATCTCGTACATTAGCTAAATAGCAAACGGATTTGAAAGTCACAGGTCTGCTGGCCTACACCCAGCCGTCATGA
Organism: Rhipicephalus sanguineus; assembly: GCF_013339695.2. NCBI lineage: Eukaryota > Metazoa > Arthropoda > Arachnida > Ixodida > Ixodidae > Rhipicephalus > Rhipicephalus sanguineus. Next base: position 104,685,389 of record NC_051182.1, on the reverse strand, counting down.
CCGCATAGTTGAAAATTTCCGTCAAGACGCCGAATCAGCAGTGACTAAAGGATATGCACAGTATACTACACTGATGGAATACTTCGATGTGGAGGTAGGCAGAAAGCAGGCACGACACCAATCACCGGGGGGATGTGCGATGGCTTATACAAATAGCAGATGGGTGTTACTCCTGGTGTTTTCCGAATGCGATATTTTAGCGATGATTAAAGCACTCTTACTATTGCGGGAGACATGAGGCGGATGTGGAGCAGCCACTTATCCATTCATACGTCACTTGGAAAAAGTTTATTGAGATAACAAATACCGGTATGTCAAGTTACCTTTATGAAACCAACACATCTGCTGCTGCAGTTTGTTTTTACTGTTAGCGACAGTGGCATAGCACATTGCCTCCAGCCGCCTTAGAAGTAGCGGCAACGAGATGCAGGGCAACGAATTTTCAGACCAAAAGTTCCCAGGTTACCAATCCGGATGCGCGGCAGCAGTACCACACCATGTAGGCAGCAGTAACAAGATTTTCGTCTAGGGAGATAAAATCTGTACAGGCCCATGTATTTATATTTAGGGGCACAATAAAGAACACCAGCATTTCACAATTTCAGGAGCACCCCATTGCGTGGTAGCTCATAGTGGTACTTTGGTTGTGGCACGTAAACGCACCTAAAACTTAATGAGTTTCCTTATTTCTATTTACTATGGAAATATAGAGCACCATAGCCAATACTAACTTATTTAGGTTGAAAAAGATAGCGCGCTTACACAAAACTAGCCACATTTTTCGTTGTCTAACAGAGCGACAGACTGAACTTTATCGCTTATGCCTAAACAAGCCGCGTTGTTCACAGTCAAGGTACGCTGATACACGTGGAAGACCTGTGGGACCAGACACGCGAAGTCTAATGATGGTCAGCTGACGCAATGATCGCGCGAAGTACTCAACGAACAAGTAGTTCACTACACAACAGCTTTAGGTTAAAGTTGACACTAGCTCAGACGTTAGGTACAAAGTATTGCAAAACGTTGTCATACCGTAGGTGGACATGCCTGATCCGCCTGACCTTCGTTGGTGTGGTGCCGCGTTTGGCCCCAACTTCGTAATTCACCCCAATAGATGGGAACGCCACTCCTTTAATTGGTCTCTTCAACATCCAGGACAACTGAGAACCCAGAAGTGACTTTTCACGAGTTGCCCATTTTGACGAATTACGGAGGTGGACGTGAACCAGACGACTTCTTCAGAACATCGCTCATAACAAGAACTGCCTATTCCTGGAATGCGTTCAGTGTAAGGAGCGCCTGCGATGCGTATACACTATAGCCGACCAACTAGCGCGCACCAGCCTGAGTTTTCCGACTGTTTTGGAGCACAAAGGTGCCCGGAGGACAGCCTCTTTTTGTCAGCGCGATCTCTTTCCTACTGGAGGGGAGCCTCTACCAGCTGTCGAAGAAATGTAGGAATGTCTCCCCAGTACGATGTCTACACATGTCCCATCTGAAGAAAAGGAAGGGCCCTCGTTTTAAAACGCACCCAACTCTATGCTGAAACAATTATTTGCGATGAAATACGTACAACGAGTACATACATGAGCTGAATCATAACGCATTTTACACGTTTAAAATATATTCAGAAATCTTGCTATTGGAATTATAGCCTATGTGGGCTGCTCACAAAGAATAAGCTGTCATCGCATCAAAAAATGTATTTAAAAATTTATTTGAAAGACACAATACCCGACAAATTCCGAAGCAGAAAGAAAGCATCAAAGTCAATTTCATTGTAATGAAGTATGCGTCAGTGCCGGCGACGTAAGCGATGACATTTTCTGTCTGGTTCCAGCGGTTGCAAATATCATACGGTCGGAGGAAATTGCACTCCTTTTGTTGGAGTGAACATTTCTTAGAGTTCCCCTCGCAAACCGCAGTCTCGCACATGAACACATCGATTGCGCTGTCGCACATTAGCATTTCTCTAAAGGCGCGAACGTGACTACTTCGGATGGATGGATGGATACAACTTTATTTGAAATAATCAAAGTGAGTGTGGTTGGGCTCCTAGACGTCCGGGAGCCCCCTGGCCGACATCTCTAGGCAGGCCAGGTTCACCAGCGTCAGCTGGTCGTCCGAGCCAGTGGCCCGAAGAGCGGCCTCCCACGAGGAAAGGGAAGGATTGGGAATTGGGTCTACCACCAGGGGCTTTGGGCAGCTCCACAAACAGTGGAAAAGATCAGCCCGGGGAGCCCCACAGGTGGTGCAATGTGGGGGATGGAGACCTGGGTAAAATAGATGTGCCAGATAGGGGGAAATAAATGTTTTCGTCTGGAGCTGGCGCCAGACCGAGCTCTGATTATGGTTGTGCCCGCGAGCATCAATACTTCTATGGTATTGGCGTTCATCACTCCATTCACTCTATTTGCGCGCATCACCACTTCGATACCGCAACTCATGACTCGAAACAAGCCTATCTCATCTTCCGTATCATTCTTACCCAAGCATGGCCAAAGTTCATGCTTTTTCAAGCGCGCAATATTCCCAACATCACATATCTTCCCAAATTGGTCTACTACCTCCTATTTTTCTGTGTATCAGGCGAAAAATGCAGAAATGTCAATAGTAGCAGCGCGAAATTTTCTTGTCTCGACAATTTTCCGGTGGAAGTCCACAGATACACAAATTATCACTGAAATCCGGCTGCACTGCGTTGTTTAGAGTTTAGAGCAGCGTTTATTTTATATGGACAGTGGGGGCGCATTACTGACGTAGTGTGCCATATAAAGTCCTAATCGATAACATAGCCCCGCCCGGCGTGTAGTCTATGCGCGAGTGAAAGCTTGCGAAAGTGCAGATGGGCGCAGCTCAAGCAGAGATGAAACGCGCCGGCCGGCTCTGCCGCGACTGTGAAGTCTGCTGAAAAGCGCGCGCCCACGCCTACTGGCATGCTGTTTCTTGACAGCTATCAGCAGACTGCTCTTACCCTTGGGCGTTCTGTGCTCTCACCGCTTGTCTCGTGTTCAGGCGATAGAGAGTACGAAAAACAGCATGGCAGCCGTATTTACTTAAGCCAGCATTTTGTGGATATACCCGATATCAGGCCTTAAAGATGTTAACGACAAGCCTTACTTTATCCAAGAGAGAGAGAGAGAAAGTTTATTTACAGAAAGGCAGAGAGGTCGGCCTGAGCTATAGTTTGCTCTGGCCTGCTACTCTACACTGGGGAGGGGGGACAGGGGAGCGAAAGAGTGATGAATGACGATGGTAAGGTAGGGAGATAAAAATATAGTTCGGGACGCTGGGGCAAATCTTTAAACAACATTCCAATTTGGCCCTATCACATTCACTGCCTAGACCGTGCGGCAAAACTGTGAATTTTCTTCAGTCATGAAGAAAGAAGCGCCATCCTTGTCAAAAAATCCTTAGAATAAAACGAACGGTCTTTCGCCGTTGCTCACTCGGGAAATTTGTTCATAAATTCGC
>NC_051182.1:104659620-104681815 GCF_013339695.2 Rhipicephalus sanguineus | reverse complement strand
GACACACACTACCGACAAATCCGAAGAATCAGAAAGAAAGCATCAAAGTCAATTTCATGGAATGAAGTATGCGTCAGTGCGGGGACGTAAGCGATGAAATTTTCTGTCTGGTTCCAGCGGTTGCAAATATCATACGGTCGGAGGAAATTGCACTCCTTTTGTTGGAGTGAACATTTCTTAGAGTTCCCCTCGCAAACCGCAGTCTCGCCATGAACACATCGATTGCGCTGTCGCACATTAGCATTTCTCTAAAGGCGCGAACGTGACTACTTCGGATGGATGGATGGATACAACTTTATTTGAAATAATAAAGTGAGTGTGGTTGGGCTCCTAGACGTCCGGGGCCCCTGGCCGACATCTCTAGGCAGGCCAGGTTCACCAGCGTCAGCTGGTCGTCCGAGCCAGTGGCCCGAAGAGCGGCCTCCCACGAGGAAAGGGAAGGATTGGGAATTGGGTCTACCACAGGGGCTTTGGGCAGCTCCACAAACAGTGAAAAGATCAGCCCGGGGAGCCCCACAGGTGGTGCAATGTGGGGGATGGAGACCTGGGTAAAATAGATGTGCCAGATAGGGGGAAATAAATGTTTTCGTCTGGAGCTGGCGCCAGACCGAGCTCTGATTATGGTTGTGCCCGCGAGCATCAATACTTCTATGGTATTGGCGTTCATCACTCCATTCACTCTATTGCGCGCATCACCACTTCGATACCGCAACTCATGACTCGAAACAAGCCTATCTCATCTTCCGTATCATTCTTACCCAAGCATGGCCAAAGTTCATGCTTTTTCAAGCGCGCAATATTCCCAACATCACATATCTTCCCAAATGGTCTACTACCTCCTATTTTTCTGTGTATCAGGCGAAAATGCAGAAATGTCAATAGTAGCAGCGCGAAATTTTTCTTGTCTCGACAATTTTCCGGTGGAAGTCCACAGATACACAAATTATCACTGAAATCCGGCTGCACTGCGTTGTTTAGAGTTTAGAGCAGCGTTTATTTTAGAGGGACAGTGGGGGAGTCAGTACTGATCGGAGTGGGCCAGTAGATAAGTCCTAATCGATAACAGAGGCCCCGCCCGGTCGTGTAGGCCTATGCGCGAGGGAAAGCGTGTGCGAAAAGTGCAGATGGGCGCAGCTCTAAGCAGAGATGAAACGCGCCGGCCGGGCGCTGCCTGGCGACTGTGAAGTCTGCTTGAAAAGCGCGCGCCCACGCCTACTGGCATGCGGTTTCTTGGACAGCTATTCAGCAGACGTGCTCTTACCCTTGGGCGTTCTGTGCTCTCACCGCTTGTCTCGTGTTCATGCGATAGAGAGTACGAAAAACAGCATGGCAGCCGTATTTACTTAAGCCAGCATTTTGTGGATATACCCGATATCAGGCCTTAAAGATGTTAACGACAAGCCTTACTTTATCCAAGAGAGAGAGAGAGAAAGTTATTTACAGAAAGGCAGAGATGGTCGGCCTGAGCTATAGTTTGCTCTGGCCTGCTACTCTACACTGGGGAGGGGGGACAGGGGAGCGAAAGAGTGATGAATGACGATGGTAAGGTAGGGAGATAAAAATATAGTTCGGGACGCTGGGGCAAATCTTTAAACAACATTCCAATTTGGCCCTATCACATTCACTGCCTAGACCGTGCGGCAAAACTGTGAATTTTCTTCAGTCATGAAGAAAGAAGCGCCATCCTTGTCAAAAAATCCTTAGAATAAAACGAACGGTCTTTCGCCGTTGCTCACTCGGGAATATTTGTTCATATAATTCGCGCTACGCATTTCGGCGCAGTCTCATCAACTGGTTCAATTTGTTGACAGTTGGTGATGTGACCAATCATGATTGGCTAACACGAAGACGGAAATTTTTTAGTTTTGAAAGTCGCTCACAGGAGCATGATTGCGAACACACTTACCTGAAGCATGGAATGCAGCCGATTTCAGTTACTTTCATAAATAGCCTCGTATACATACCTACTATTTACTAAGGCCACCTACATTGAAGCAATGGCTCACGGAGTCTTTCTCCGGCCTCATGGAGGCACACTCTAAATTTCTAGGCCGGGCTCTTTTAGTGTACCCGAACGGGCATTCTTTTTATTAAAGGTGTTCCCTCTCTCCTGATTCGCGGCTTCGCAAGTCACATACGAAATAACCTGTAGTCTCGTTAGGGCAGGTTATTTATCAGGTGGCAGGTACGAGGGAATTACTTTATGAATCACCGATAGCATTTACAGAGTCTGAGAAAGCTGCGCACATCTTTCTTCATTCCTTGTGTGTAGACCTTTGCAATCGCCACTACACACTAAACATTTTACACCCTTAAGGGTGTAAATCGGTTTGTCGCCAGACGGACACCCTTAGGGTGTTATCGACTACACCCTTCAATTAGGGTGTTAATTTAACACCCTAAAGAAAGGGTGTTCAGCAAAAATTTTATGGGGTGTTAGGGTGTTAGCTCGTATTAACACCCTTTTGTATGGGTGTTGGAAGAATGTAAACAATTCATTTCGCGTCATGTATAATGGCCGAAACAGAAGCTTTAGGTGCTCACAAAGGGCGTCCATGCATGTGCTCCTGCGGATGTCATTAATTCGGGGTGTACTACCGAATTTCCACAAACGCGTCTTCATATTGGTTTGGCAAAGGTCGTGTTCCCATTAAGGTGGGCTTGATTGGAAAGACACCCCGAATTAGTGAAATCTGCAGTGATTCATGCGTAAGCCTCGTGTGTTCATCTGAAGCTTCAACTTCGGTCATCACCCACTTGTGCTGCATATTAAGGATCATGAAATGAGATCAGTAGTAGTACACACATATAAATATGTATATACAACATCATGTACGAGCATATGTACAAACAAAGCAATGCTTAATATGGCTTCCATATGCAGTCAAACTGGTCTGCAAAACATAACACTTGATTTTCAAAAAAATCTAAAATATTTATTGTATGCTGTGATACAGAAAGGTATGAGAAATTGGGGAAAAACAGGCATGGGTAATGGTCAAACTTTTTTTTACGTACAACAAAATTTGCGTGTTATGTGCACTTTGGCAACAAACATAAGCTGATCGAACCTGCCAATGAGGGTGTCTGAATACTTGAAAATGATTTGTTAATTAAATAATGAATTCCTTATTAAGATGTCTTGAATAGTCAAAAAATCTAAAACACTCTTACTGTGCTCGAAAACTAACAACAGACCTTTGCTTTATCAACACTAAAAATATAATTCAAGCAAACAGATGCCGAAAATCGCCCGTTGTACTAAAAATTACAAACTGCAAACGGGCGCTTTCATACAGCAAGCCGTTTCATTGTCCTTAACAGTTCGTCTGGACAGGTGCGGATGCTTTAATCAGCTGGAATGTGTCCAAGTTATTTGATCCCCTGGAGGGTAAAGCTTCACTTTCTGGCCTTCTTTAGCAAGTCTGTCGTGTCGAAAGCCAAAAATACATTTTGCCGATCATGCAAATAAGTCGTGATTGTGCTTCAATACTATGCGGTGTCTTTCGGTCTAGTCAAACATACTTCAGCGTATACCACTGGGCCCTTAATCATTTTATGTGATGCAGCGAAGGCGCGACACACGCCAAAAGAAACAATGTGAAATATATACGGGCTGGCTATTCCGGTCACCGAGGTCTTTTGTATATATATATATATATATATATATATATATATATATATATATATATATATATAGTCCCTTCGAGCATATGACCGCATTCATGGCGTACGAGTAGACAGCAGTTTTAACACGCGCTTAACGGTGCAGTCACGCGTGGCGGTCTCTTCTTACGGTGTCGAGCTACCTAGCGGCGTACAGCAGATGACTTCGCGCTCATAAGCAGAAAGTTGGTGACAATGTTTGTTGGATCGGAGTTCGCTCTTCTGGGTACGCCGAACATTCTACAACGCGTCGCCGTAATTCTTGCGATCATACACGCACTTTTCGTCGGCTTTCAATGCAACGGTATCTCGGTTAGCTGCTTCTCCGAGTTTTGTCGCAGTGCACTGTTAGCAATCCTGAAAATGTGTGCGGTCTTCTTTGCCAAGAAGCTTTTAAGCTTGTAACCATCAACGACATCAAACTTGTCTAGCTGTGTGGTTTCCGCATGCTCGTCCCCTGGTTTCTTCGCATACGCGACCTCACTGCGCGGGTGCAGCAGAAAGTCATTGCAGTATGTCTCTCGCTACGACTTCTGAACGAAGGTTGCGTAGAACTTTGGTGTAGTTGTGATAGAAGTTGTGCCTTTAAATTCATACCGTTACCGCAGCCATCGTGCTGTCATCTTGCTAACCTACAGAGATTCTTGTCTGCCGCCTCGGTCTTCGGCAGTTAGCCTCGTTGGTAACTGCCGTCACTGTAGCTGCTAGCAGCCCCTCTCGGCAGCTGCAATCATTAACTTGACTGCGGACGCTGCATCGGGTAGTTTCCGCCGACTCGATGAACAGCTACTAAGGAGAGGCCGCAATATAAAATTCTGACTGTTCGTCCTTCAGTCCGTCCATTCCTCGTAAAAGATTAAATGTACACTCTGTCAAGCACAATGATGGCGCCATCGCCTGAGCTTCACTTGAACCTTCTGGTCTGCCTCATATCCACCCTCCCTGCCGTATCATGTGTATTTCTTCCACTTCATCCAGCTGGCTCCACCAATATATATATATATATATATATATATATATAATTTTCAAGTCATGCTACTTTAATAATGTCGAATCCTCAGTGAAAAACCCATTCCGAGTGAACATGGATATTATCACGAAAAAATTATCACATCTCAGTTAGATTAAGGGAAGTGTCAGAGACACACAATTGCGCATGCTTTCGAATATGAAACGACTCGCTAATTTCCCGTTTACGCTGTTCTGGATGACCCACCAGAACAGCCCTGCGAGAAGAAAAACAGATTAGACGCCACAATAATGGTTTTCACCTGATAAATCAAAGCAATTATCCTAGGTTGGCTCACCGAGCGTCCTTGCTGAACGCTTTAGTTTGTTGGCTGAAACATTATCTTTAGAGTGATCCCCGTTACTGTCACGCTGTGTCGATGTTTGTCACCTTTGCTTCAACGCACCACGTCAATTATTATTTCATTTTTTTCAATGGAGGAGAACCAACTTCGCGTTTAGATGTCCTGTTTAAAATCCATGCATACTCATCAGCTCATTACTACAGCTTAAGGATGTCAGAAAAAGGACGCCATTTTTCTTAATCGGAGAAAAATTCTAAGTGTCGATGCAGGAACAACCAACATAACGACTGTTTCAATGCAAGTGACCTCATCCTTCTGTAGACTCCATCCTGGCCAGTTTGTATCTCTGAGAAAATTTGGCCTTCAATTACTGTTGCCTCTTCTGCGAAGTGACCATATGAGCTACGAAATAGCAATAACACCACATGTACTGGCATTCACGCCACATGCCTCAAACCGTCTTACAGCATTGCATCTTTATTGCCGACGTATAGACACGACTGCAAAACTCGAACTAGGCTAAAGTACAACTATAAAGGCGCCATTCACGCATAACTACGTGCATGTACGACTTGAAATGGTGCTATAGGATGTCCATGAGTGTTAACATTTATGCTGTCAACAATATCAACATGTTTTAAGCGTAGGGTCCAAAATTCTCAGAGATATAGGTTTCCTAAACTTCATATAAGCTTTACATTTTCAACTTTTATTGACCTTTAGAAATTTTATATGTTAGACTTCATACGTCCCTTACCACTGGAAATAAATGCGAGACAGTTTTGTCCGTTGGGGGCGAAATGCCATATTGCTAACTTACGAACTTGTGTTGTTTGTTCTTGCCGGCACTTCGCACTCTCCATACGAGCTACATTTGTGCCTCCTGCATTGCATTCGTTTGCATGTTTCTTTTTATAGGAAAATACTTCAACTTTCCTTTTAAGGTGGCAAGATTATCAAGAATCATAATGAGGTCAATAGGTTCTAGTTTTGTACCATCATCTTTCTGTCCTGAATCCCATTACCCTATACAGATTAGCATGTAGGCGGCAAACAGAGGAATCTCTGTTTTTCAATAAAGACCTTTCTCTCTCTCTCTCTCTCATATTCGTCACTATGAAGCCATTATAACGAACAGTAAGAGAGAAAATAAACACGAAGAACTGTTTAGTGATGACGCGAGATGTCTTACCTTTCCATTTTGCGAAACGGGCTTGGTGCATCCAGCAGTATTTTATAGTTTTATAAAACCACACGAAACATATGTGCTTTAAACGCAGTAATCAATAAGATGCAATACTAGTATAAATACTGCAGGACTGCACGTTCGCTTTATGGCAATGGTGAAATTTATTTCCATTAGTACAAGCGTAATCCAGTGAACTCATATCGTCAACAATTCTCCTCATTATCAATTCAACAAACACAAAAGCTAAGTTTGACAAATTCCTCAAACAGCGATTTCTTTCTAGCATTACGGAACGTAAGAGCAGCTGCCGTCCTGGTTTTCGCAAAGCCTTTCAACAATTTTCCTCACTCTTGCTGTGAGCAAAGCCCATTTACGAACTGAGAACAACTTTCGCCAATAATGGGCGTCATAAAAATGATTTATCAGATTTTGTAAAACTGCGATGTCCACAGTTGTGCATCCCGCAGTTGCTTCGATCACCGTGCCTTAATTACCAGCACCTTGTACGTTCTTCAGCGTTAGAAAGAAAACGTCATTCGTGATATTAGTGCAAGTGAGCTGCTGGTATCATTGTTTTCAGATAGCAGGAACGGCGACGTGCAGCGGAAGTGCACCATTAGATTCACCATTAGATTACCAGAGATGCTGCTCTGAGAAGAGCAGCAATGCACACATAAACAGGCAAGGAGTTCCCCGCTGACAGAGTGATTTTCTTATCTACGCAGCTGTATTTGGCGTCGACCTAATCGTCAATGATGATATAAACGAAACCAGATAGCGAAATAAAAATGACTCAGAAGAGCAGAAACTGTAACTCAACATTTCCCTAGGCGAGGAATCAAAAGTGTACCGTCTACGTGAAGTGCAATATCAAGTGCTTTGTTCCATGAACGCAGGTTCATGGGTTCATTCCATGGAATAATCTCATTGGTTTATTCAACAGGCACCAGCTCAAACCCAACGTTCTTGTCTTCCACAGAAGAGCTACACAGCCACACCAAGGTCATTTCATGATTGTCGGAGCTCTCAGATGATCAGTGGAGTTGAATTGCGCTTCTTTACTACATACAATTTTACAGTAAGTGGTTGGCACAGGGAAAAAAAGCTGCATGAAAACAGCTTGACAATGCCCTACGTCCCAGATTCACTGTGGCAAACACGACGGCAAAAGCAAAGTTAATTTAAACACAATTCAAATCAACAATGCACATGCTATACATTGAAAAAAAGTTCCACAAAAAGGAAATGTTATTACCGAAATATTTTGCATAGCATATCTCAAATTGAAGAATTAGAGAGAATACGCATATTTTCACAAGTAATTTTGAAATTACTTAGAGTATTTGACAAACAATAACACAGTGCCTCAAAACCATAGTTAGTGCGTGGCCTCGGAACTTACAAATGTTCAGAGTGTCGGTTTAGACACAAAGAAGGATTTAGTTGCAGGTTAGTTAAGCTGCGTATATAACCGCAACTTTGAATGGTATCAGACCTGATGTAGATTAATAAGGAGTATTCTAAGAGCATGCCTAATTTGATTATTTTATATTTAACAAAGATTTGTGAAGTGTCGGCTCTAAAGGAAAGGTTTGCAACCGATCGTAGAGCCTTTTTTGTAGCAAAATCAAATTGCTTATGGATCCCATTGTTCCGTTCCCCCAAATTAAGTTTCAATAACGCAGATGTGATGTAAAAAGCGCATCACATACCAAAAGTTTAAATGCCAATCGGGGACATGCTATCGTATCGTAACTCCTGCTAAAGCAGACACTGTTGCATGGACAATTTTTGATGGCATCAGTTAACTGGATTACGGTTTTGCTACTAGAACTAAATTTCACTACTGATGAAAAGCCGATGTGCAGTTCTGCACTATATTTTGCCAACGAAGATTCTTCTTGCTCATTCTCTTTAAAAGACCAACATTCCATCTGGATTGTATTCAGCGATAAAATATTTTCGAATGCTCCAAACTCGTATCAGTAACTGCGAGCGGTGAGGCATCTTGCATTCACCCTACAAAATGTTTTCACGTTTATTTTTCCTTTCAGTGTTATTTATATTCCCGACTCCGTGATGAAGGTATGGTATGAAGTCCGAGAATACTCGACTAGTAAGAATTCTTGTTAACGTTGCTGACATATCATGAAAGCTTAAGTATTTCCCAACAAAAAGAAAAAAAGTGAATGAAATGCAATAAAAGAAAAAAAGAAGTTCATACCGAGAGTGCGAAATGCCGACACACACTTTCAGCATAAGTTCACAGGCTAGGAATTTGCCATTTCCTCTAGGCTCTAGTTTCTCTGGCATTGATCTCATTCTTTGTAAAGGCTAACATCAAGCCTAACGTATAAAGTGTATCAAACTCAATAATAGTCTGAAGTCTAACAGATAAATCTGATATATATCTAGAACATTCACCCACGTCTAGGACTATTTTAGTCCCTCGCAGTGGTTTAGCGCTTACGGAATTCAGCTGCTGGCCCGAAGGTCGAAGGTTCGATCCCAGCCGCGCTGGTCGCAATTCGATGGAGGTGAAATGCTATAGGCCCGTGTTCTGTGCGATGTCAGTGTGTGTTAACAAACATTGTCCAAATTTCCGGAGCCCTCCGCTATGGCATGCCTCATAATCATATCGTGGTTTTGGCCCGCAAGACCCCAGATGTTATAACTATTAATAATATTATTAATAGGACAATGTTAGGCACTAAGCATAGATGATGTACAACAGCCCTATCGTTAACACTCATCACTATCCTACAACGCGAGTACAAGTCGTAGTTACCGCAGTTATGCGTGAGTGGTATCTTGATTAGTAGCGTCCTTGCCTCTCAAATTTCGTAATGCAAACATGCAATACCTTACCACAGACATCCAGTATTTTTAGTGATGGGTTGTCGAAGAGTGACCATTGAGGCGTATGGCACTCACGTCTCAATATGTGGTGGTGCCTAGTAGCCTAACGCTGAACCCTTCTCGGTGGCGTGCGCTGAGATTCAAGATCAGCTTTTCAGGGAGACAAATATGCCGGATAGATGTCGCTATCATAACCATGTCGCTTGCATAAAATTGGGGGACACTTAAGCTTCGCCTTTAAGAGTTGAACGCGATAGCGATATCCTGCCCCTAGTGCGCACTTCGAACATTACGAGTGTTTAAGAGAATGCGCGCACTAAGGTGTGTGCCTTATGTAATGGGTAGCATGCTTTAAACCAGGAGCAATTATGCGCGAGAACCTTTTTCGAAGCTGCGATGCACCCACTACGTGGTCTTAAGGGAATACGCGCAGTAATGTGTGTGTCTTTTGTAATGGGTGGCTGTCTTTAAACCACCAAGTCGTTATGATATTGACATGGTGTGACGCCCGATGGCAATGTACGCTTGTACCACGAAATATTACTGCGATATTACATCTCGTACTGTGACACCTTTATACAGGACGCGTATTTTTGGGAAGCATGAAAGTTACTTTCAGTGCAGCTCCAAGCAGAGGCGTTGCTCTGTGGTAGAACCCCCGCTTGCCACGCAGACGGCCTGGGTTCGATTCTCACTCGGACCCACCATTTTTATTATTTATTTTATTTGCAGCTTTTTCGATTTTTCGGTCACGGACAAGATGATGATTTTTCGCTCACAACCAACGGTGCCGACACCGACGGCGGAATTTCTGCGATACGAGCTCTTTAACGCTATCGCGTTAAAAGTAGGTGTCCTGGTGGTTTTTCCTGCACCGATACTGGTGATTTATCAGTGAATAAATATGACGTTCTTCTTGGGATGTAGTAAATGCATCGCGAGCATAATCTATGCCGACAGCTCCTCAGCGTATTGCAAAGAGTTTGTTGATCACAAGAGCTCTGACAGACTGCTATCTACGTAAGCGAGCACCTTTGCCCCGCATTGAAAACGGTAATTGGAAAAACAGTGGCCAACAAAACTGTCAAGAACTGACGTTCAAGCTGGATGAAAGAGGGCAACATCATTGTAAGAAAAAATTAGTTTTCACGTGTTCTTATCATCACGAAGCTCACAGATACACTAAGTCGCGGACGTTACACTGCTTTTGATGTGTGAAGATAGAAAGCCGCGTTTTGTTGGTCTCGAAAATTCGCAGGTTTTCACGTAACGAATATTAACATTCTGTACTGCACATTAACGCTGAGACTGCTAGGAATAGAGGAAGAAATACAATGCTTGCTATCACGCATGGATTTTCAGTTTGTTTGAGATTGTGATGTTTACAGGGGCATGGCATAGTGATGCTGCAGAAGTGTTGACAACTCCAGGATATAATTGTTTCTTTTTAAACCGCAAACCTTAAAAAATTAGGTGGAGTCATGGCGTTAGTACAAACTAGCGGGAATTCTGTTATTGCGGAGGAATTTTCCGAATAAACTCCTGATTATGGGGTTCTCACTGTCAACTACTATGACGCTAAAGTGTACACCATGGTGTACCGTCCATCTCACGCGAGTGCTCAGTTTCATCGTGGCGTCAGGCCAGGAGTGCGCTCCGGTCCCCGAACAGGACGAGGGAAGGGCAGGCATCAGAAGAACGTTTATTCTCGTAGAAGGATGGCTTGTGTAGCCAGGAAGGAAGAGAAGGGTAAGGGATGGGCGCACTGCTTGGTGCCCGTTTGCGACCAGCTGTGTCGTGAAATCATAAGCGGCGACGACAGCCAGATAGGTTCCATTGCAACAATTCTGTTTCCAATAGGATTACAGACTCTAGGGGTTTGCGCTGAAGCTTCGAACGACGTAGCGCAATTTCGCCAGCATCTGCGGCGGAGGTGTCTTCCGGCAGCCCTTGCGCTGGTGATTGGACTGGTGACACGATCAGTTGTTTGGGCTGTTCTCTTACTTCCTCGTACACGGGAACCGATTCATCCACGGGGATCGATTCACCCGGCCCATGGCTTGACCAGGACTACCACACCTGATCAACGCACCGCCATACGGATCCATCAGTCGTCTCAGTGGTGACCACTCAGGCGCCGGACACGGATGCGGTTCTTCCCGGTGTCCGCGTATGTCCCACCCCGTGATGACGAACGTGAACAGCAACATCACCTGGCAGCGTCCACTCGTCCGTTTGTGGCTGCCGCTAGACACCTCCGCCGCAGATGCTGGCGAAATTGCGCTACGTCGTTCGAAGCTTCAGCGCAAACCCTTACAACACAGTCTTGTTTCCTACTGCTATGCATAAAATTGCAAGTTTTGTTATTTCACTAAGAAGCAGTACGGATACAGACGTTGATTACTTGCAGATCCAACCTATTAAATATGTAATCGATACAATCGCACCAATTCTAGAGCATAAATTAACCATGTATCTTCTATCGCGATACAGTAAAAGCTTGCTAATTTGACACTCGCTGATTCAGAAAATCGGATAATTCCGACCTCTTTTCTGGTCCCGGCCAGCGTACGATTTGTTTAATGGCTACAAGCACTAGTTGATTCGGTCATATTTGACGGCAACCCGGTTAATTCGGCCACTCCTCGGAACACGCCGATCGCGTAGCGTCACTAATGTGTGACGCAAAGGTACGCAAACGACATTCGCGGACAACCGAAACGGACGCGGGCTTTCAGAAAGCCGTGGTCGCCACCCCCAATCGCGTTGCTGTTACGTAACAATTAATGTATTCGTTCAGAGCACGATTCGAATTTTGACACGGGGGTCTTGAGCCGTGTTTACATTGGGAAGGAAGTTGCAAATAAAAATTGTGGCTTATGCCGTACTCTTATGCAAAATGACTGAACTGACATATTCTTCGATAAAATGAAGGTGCATTGATGTAGTAGGCATTTATTTATTGTTTTCTTAATTCTTTCGATAATTCGACATCCGGCAAATTCGGACAGCTTTTCTGGTGCCATGAAATCCGAATTAACAAGCTTTTCTGTCTTACCCGAACAAGTTCAGATGTCAGAGGTAACTGTTATGTTCAAGAGCGGTGTCATCAATAACATCTCCAATTATAGGCCGATATCAATTAATCCCGTGTTTTTCAAGTGCATTGAAAATTTGGTATATAAACGCATGTCCAATTTTTTAACGAAGCACAACATTATTACGCCTTACGAGCTTCGCTTCCTCAAGGGTTGTTTTACTGAGACTCCTCTTCTGAGCCAAGAGGAAGTCATCTTGTAGTCTTTCGAAGATCATGTTTGTAAGCTCGGCATATTTGTTGACTACTCAAAACAATTTGATTCAATTAACGACCATTTCTTGTTAGAGATACTGCAGCATGATGGCTTTAGAAATACTATCTCAAAACTTATAAGTTTTTATATTGATTAGCGACTGCAGCAAGTCAATATAATGGCTTTGTATGCAAACTAAGTAATGGTGATGTACCCTAAAGTAGTATCTTGGGCCCATTACTCTTTAAAGTATATATGATTAACATAGGAAATATCTCTACTAACACTACATTTATCATTCACGCAGACCGTACAAGTATTTTTATCCAAGGACGCAACACTCCAAACCTAATAGAAAAAGGCAACGTAGTGCTAAGTGAACTTCACACTTGGTGTAACTCCAGGTCTTTGAATTTTGATGCGGCAGGGACGAAAGCCGTATTATTTCGCCCTCAGAACAAAGCACAAACTATCACCAGCAGTTAAAGTTATGGTCGTCAACTATGAAACTATCACGCGTTACTAGAAGCCTTGGTTTTGTTTTTGAACATAGGACGTGGACACGTCATTTGAATGCTACCTTTAAAAAAAGCTTTCAAAAACGGTAGGGATATTATGCAAATTTCGCTACATCTCCCATGATAACACAAATTGTTAATTTAGAAACCACTATTTCTGTCCAACAAATCTTACTGTTTTTTAGTCTTTACTACTACTTCGACATTTAGAAAATAAAGGAACTTCAAAAGAAAGTCCTTCGAAACATCTTTAGTGCTACATACGACGGACACACGGAACCAATTTTCAAGGCTCTGAACTTATTACTAGTGAAGGAAGTTTATCGTTCAAACTTAAACAAGCGCTACACGTTGGCTACAAGAAGTAATGACATTTTTACTCATTAGATTATTCAGAGCCACGTCAGGCCGAGCGCAGTGTGCACTCTGAAGGGGCATGGAGTCTGGAGGGCGCCCTGAACACGCACAAGTCACCGCACTCAAATGTTAAAGTAACAATTACCTCTGCAGCTTAATCATTCCGATCGACATACCTAACACTTTCACTTATTTAACTCGAATGTGTATGACGATCGAAGTATATGTGCTTTTTTTGTTGTTTTTTTTTTCATTCTTTTGTGTGCATTTTAATCTATTTGATCAGTGTCATTTTGTTTCCATCGTGTGTAATTTTCATTTATTGTTGTAAAAGACCTATGTCATTACCAGTTTCTGCACTCCTAGCATTTATGACGTTCCAATAAAGAGAACTGTTTTCTGCATATTTTCCATTTCTGTACTTTTTTTGTTTTCTTCTGTAATGTGAAATTAGGTGCGAATATTGCCAAGTCTCGTACAGGCCCTCCCACATTGTACAGACAATGCCAAGCCTGATATGACATTTTGTCTGCATCCACAAGGCGTTATTGATGACTTTGATGCTGAAGTAAATTGCTGATTGATTGATTGATTGATTGATTGATTGATTGATTGATTGATTGATTGATTGATTGATTGATTGATTGATTGATTGATTGATTGATTGATTGATACCACAATGTTGTTGTTCGTGCACCCAGAAAGGAAAACGGAGAATATCCACCCCACCATGACATGGTGCGCTAGAAGCAATGGTGACAAGTACTTGTACATGACAGTAATGTTGATATCTCTAGGCATGCAAAAATTGCGGGACTAAAGCGTTGTGTACGGTCACTTGGTTGGGCGTCCTAGCCATCGTAAATTTGTGTATTATTCTCTTGAAATAACGAGGTCAATCATGATCTTGCCTATTATTTGTAACAGTGGTGTGCTAGGAACTGCGATTGTCGCCGTGATGTATGATATCAATAATTCCGTGACCTCTGTAAGGCCACTGCTCGGGAGAGGCCTCGTGATGGCATAGCGAGTAAAGTGCAGCCCAATAACGTGAACTGCTGGCGTTTTCGGCCATCGGGAGAAATCGCAAAAAGTGGCATACTGGCATAGAAAGTTGTAGTGGAAGGGCCGTAAAAGTGCATCATCGGGCGCGGCCATGCATCCTCGCGATATCAAGGTCAGTGGCTTTGGCAACGTTATGTAGTTGCTGAATCTTGATCTCCGATTACGAACATGCGAAGTTAACTGCTCGCAGATTGAATACGGAGGTGGCTGATGAGATCTCGTAGGGACATGCCACTTCGTTGTTGGTCACCCACGTTGCTGCAAGCAGACAACCGGATAATGCAGGCAGGCGTGTCATCCGTGGGAAAATATGGGGCGTCTATGGCCTACCGCGATACGCTGTGGGCGTCTTCATGGAATCGGCCACGCGGTAAACTACAGTATATGTGAATATGGTGTGTGTAAAGCCAAATACACACACCCTGTAATTGGATATATAAGGGTCAAAAGACAGTATAGAGCATCGTGGGCTGCGGTAACGCTGAAAGGCCACCCGTATAAGTAGGAGTGTAATTGGCTGCTCGCGCAAGCGCCAGGTACTGTTCACACTTTGCAATAGTGCGTTTGTGCTGGGGTCGGGAAAGCAGCCGTCTTGCATACACAATGCGTATCATGACCACATTGATAGCCACATAAAACAGTCACAATTTTATAGCGTTTAAAGTGCAAAGGTAGAATGTGGTGGCCATGCCGTTCATTAGTATTTCTCTTGCCTTTACAAGGGGGGGGGGGGGGTTGCGAATGTCCTAACACCTCCCCTTAACATGCGCTTGTACGAGCTATGTTTGCACGCCCCATGCTTACGCACCAGACGTTACATAAGCTTGCTGACGCACCTGGAAAAAACTTATATTCGCGCCTGCATCCATCTGCTAACGCAACTTTCCCTGTACTGCTACATGCTTCCAATAAGAGGTTTGCTATTTCTTGGCTCTTCAATACGTTTGCATGTTCATTGCGGTCTGCGAACACCCCATTGCGAAGACAACAAATATTTCTAGGCACACATGAGTTATTAGCCGCTCCTACTCACGCGTAGCGAGCACTTGAAAGTAAACAAGTGATGAAAAGCCATGGCAATAGTCATGAGGTAGAACGATTTCTTGACGTAGGACGTTATTTCTGATTGCACCGTGGCCCTTACGACATCAACATGAACTGTATTTTCCACTAGTGAAATAATAAAACCAAATGATGTCTGCTCCTTCGGCAATCGGCATAGAAACGTTGCCGCACATCTGTCACGGAGATTGCCCCAGCAAATGTTACGCGTGGTCGGCCGCTTTTTGGCGGCGGTAGATACATTTTTTGTGTCTTCCATGTCACCGGATGATACGTCAGCAACAATATCCGCATGTAATGGAATTGCCCTCACTTGCATTTGAATTGAACCTCAGAATTAGGCCTCCCGTGCTCTAACAATAAGCTACGCCTGCAGGCGTTCTGCTTTTCTGTGGTTGGCTATTTCTCCGCGTGCAATTCGTGGGAGCGTTAGACAACGCCAATCATAGCCAAGGAGGCTAGTTTCGAATACTCTTGTTCCCAGAAGGCGTCGCATAGAACCTGTTTTTTTACGAGCTAGCTGTCAATCAATAAACCCTGCCATGCTACCTAAATGCACAAGCAGGCCGAGAAGAAGCCCACGGGACGTCGACCCAGTGTTGCCGGAGCCCACTGGGCGGACGCACCCACAAAAGGCTAGTGAAAGTGAACAAGATCTCAAACAAAAAATGGTTGATCCCTCCTTTATAGGAATCGGTACAACACGAAAGTGAAACGTGTGGTCGCAGTACTTTATTGTTTATAGTGCATTGGTATATGGAAGCTTGTACAATGTGTACTGTTGTTTGGCAGATACAGCATCGCTTGATGTGGACGCATCGCGCTCACGTGGACGCCTGGTGGCACATCTCCGTACCGACGGCAAACGCCCATGATCATGTTTTAACCCTTGCGGTAGCTGAAGTTCTTAACACATACGTGGACACCACATATGGTGAATACCGCGCAAAGATGGCATCAACAAGCACATATTAAACACTAATGCTCGATATGCACTCCTTAAAAGCGTCGTGCAATGCGAAGAGAAACGCTACGTGCGTCGTGTCTTCCCTCTAGCCTGGCCGTTACTTCTCACAGGGCGAGCGGGGAACGCGGTGCGACAGCCAGGCGAGCGTCGGAGAGCTATTTGTTGATATGGATGGATGCTATGAGCGAAGCTTGCGCTAAAGCCGCCACCTCACGGTGTGTTAAAGCGTTGACGAAATTAAACTTTTATTGGAAACGCGCCGAATGAGACGGTCGTTGCAACGGCGCGTTTTTTTTTTTTTTCGAGCCTAGTGGCACAGATGTCACCGCCCCGTTTTAAAGGGGACGCTCATAGCATCCATCCATCCAATAGCAATATGAGAGGCAAGTGTGAAAGATAAAAGGCGTGTTCATGTCGCCACCGTAATGTGTTTGGCGGTAGCTCAGTGGGCTAAACAGCCGCGAGCTATCGTCGCGGACCGAGAGGCCATTGTTTCGATTCCCGTCAGCGGAACGTTTTCTTATACTTTTTTTCTTTGCCATTTGATGGCGTTCATTTTGCTGACGTACTTCCGTGACGGAAATACGTCATGAAAGTCCTGGTGCACCCCGGCATAAAACACTTTCGTGTAAAAAGTTGTAAATGAACTGTTTTGTGACAAGCTTAACACACCTTGTGTTTCAGTGGGCAGAATTCACCGTCTCGGCATACCTGGCAAAACCAGGTCTGTAATAATATATTTCCAGGATTACAACGAAAGACAGAACATTTAAAAAAATGCGTACAAATTCAAGGGAATGAAACCATCAATTCAGAATGATTACTTACCAGACAAGCTAAACAAAAGAAAACTCCTCTGGAATAACGCAAGAAATGAAAAGCAACAGGCCAAGAAAGTCATGCTTGTGCATGAGAAGCTGAGAATCGACGATGAGCTTTTGAACTGGGACGAAAACAGCAATTCGAGAATCAAAACGCGCAGTCAACAAGGGAGAGCTAACAAGGAATGATGCCAATCATGAAAGCATCACATTGAAACTGTCATATTGGGAGCGGTCTTTTATTCTTTTTGCTGTGTATCGTGCACCAGACTCCTCTTCAGAATTCTTGCGTCAGCTATGCGAACACGCGGTTTTATTTATTAGTGAAAAACTTATTATGGCTGGGGACATTATTCTAGCAGATGTTCACAGGAACCAGCCGTTTTCTAAGAATTTAGCGATTGCTCATGTCGGATACCTGACTGACAGAATCCTCACGGCTGACGTCCAGCAAGTAGTTGATCAGCCTACCCGCATTCGAGGCAACTGTGCTTCCACACTTGACCTTATTTTATTAGTCGTTGTATTGATGATTACTCGGTGCCTGTGCAGCTTGGTTTGTCCGATCATGAAATGGTACTTCTTTCATGTTCTGTTGGTGTGAGCAATGCCCGGCGGCTTGTTTCAATATTGACCAAAAACTTTTCGCGGGCCAGCGACAAAAGTGTCCTTGACTTTTTTGACTGGCACATCAGTAATTTTCAACGTGCGGATGCTACTGATTTTTGGAAATCATTTAAATATTTGTGCAGATACTGCCTCGAAAACGTTGTGCCAAATAAAATTAAGAAATCACTCGTAAAAACCCTTGGATTGCAAGACGGGTATTGCACCTAAATAGAAAAGTTAAGAAGCTTAAACGACAATGCGCCAGCATGAGCGCAGTGGACAACAATCAAATGATGCTAAACCAAGGTATCAGTAGCGCGAAGCAGCACTAATTTAAGCACACGCTGTCTAGCTTTATTCGTAGCTCACCACAAAAGTTTTGGCAATTTCTTTCGAAAAGTAAGAAATCGGTTGACCGCATTGTGCAGGTTGCCGTAGTCATCGTTCATAACCAGACCATTGCAGAAAAGTTGAATAACTATTTTATAGCGCCTTTTCCAACTTTACTAAACCTTTAAGCCAGAGTCGTGTCAGTTGTACCGAAACGAATATTATATCATTATCCGATGTTGTATCAGTGTTACTAAACCCTAAAATGAAAGCATCACCTGTCCCTGACAACATACCTAACCTTTTTTCTTCGCCGATATGCTGAGATGCTAGCTCCATATTTGGTCCTTATTTTCAACAAATCATTGACGACAGCTACTATTTCTGAGGAATGGAGAATGGCAATAATTGTACCAGAGCTAAAAAAGGGTGACTCTGCATTGCTAACGAACTATAAACCAATATATTTAACCGCTTCTTGCTGTAAGCTTCTTGAGCATGTTATCACCAAATATATGCAGGTGTCTGAATGATAACCGATTACTCTCGCCATTTCAACATGGTTTTAGGAAAGGTCTTTCCGCACTAATTCAGCTGACCATAATTGTTCATAACTTTGCCTCTATTCTA
Source organism: Rhipicephalus sanguineus (assembly GCF_013339695.2). NCBI lineage: Eukaryota > Metazoa > Arthropoda > Arachnida > Ixodida > Ixodidae > Rhipicephalus > Rhipicephalus sanguineus. The sequence goes on along the minus strand of NC_051182.1, from coordinate 104,663,136 downwards.
GATAAATCAGTTCAGATAGATGTAATATCTTTAAAGTTCTGAAAGGCATTTGATGTTTAATGTCGCGCAAAACTAATTTTAAAGTTAAAAACCATAGGACTAGCATACTTCATAGTTCCCTAAGTTTTTGCATACCTTACTAACCGCACACAGCCTGTTAACATTGACAATCATTTTTCACGAAATTTGCCTGTCAGCTATGGAGTCCCACAAGGAAGCGTACCAGGTCCACATTTATTTCGAATATACATCAATAATTTTGCCGAGGTAACTAATGAATCTGTTTCGATTAGACGTTTCGCAGATGACTGCTTGCTGTTTATTGAAATTAAAATTGAGGATGATAATGCTGTGCTGAATATGAACCTGCACAACATACATGTATAGTGTCCACAGTGGTAGATGCAACTTAATTCTGAAAAAACGGTCCTTATGAACATGAGCAGATAGAAAAACATTTTATTTTTTTTTATAGCCTTACATCACAATGATTAACAAAGGTGAGTCATTACAAATACCTCGGCGTCACGATGACTCATACACACAGTTGGAACGCTGATATTTTGAACATTTGCACATCCGCGTTTCGTAAGCTGTGCTTTTTGCGACACAAGTTAAATTAAAGCACACACCACATGACGTCAAACTGCTAGCATATTCATCCACTATAAGACCGATGCTCGAGCACGCGTCCATTGTCTGGGACCTCCATACTAAACGAAATATGGAAGCACTGGAGATGATCCAACGAAAATAAGTTAGATTTATTTATTCTAAATATCGTCAGACTGACTCTCCGACTCAAGTGTTGTATCATTATGGAATAAAAACATTACATTTACGACGGAAAATTGTCAGAATAAAATTTCTCTTCTATTTGAAACATTTGTGATTTATTACTTACTCCAAAACCTCACGTAACACCACTGCCATCACGAACTACAAGGCTTCGGCATGACGAATCACTAACATCGTATAGCACTAAAACCAACCTTTTCAAGTTGTCGTTTTTGCCGCGAACAATTATAGATTGGAAATTGTTGCTGTGTCATCACTCCAATGCTTAGGAACAATAGAAAATCTTCAGAATTAATGTTGCGTTGTGTTACTCATTTTATTTTATTTTTTGCATTTTGCTTTGTATTTTCGTTACTATTTTTATGTTGTACATGGCTTCATTTCTAATGTCTAGGGGAACTTGGCAATGAGTTTATTTGTTTTTCTTTAGATGCGCTGTACGTCAATTTGTCTATGCTTTGCCTTTTTGAGTGCACTTTTGTCCCTCCTGCTAGGGTCCAAATTGGCCTGCGGTATCTTGTAAATAAATAAAATAAATGAAATATCTCTAAATATTATATTTTGTATGAGTGACAGACACGCCCTGCATGCCAGGCAGTCAGAACTGGGCACTAGTAAGTATGCAGCATCGATAAGATGCACAACTCATGGCCCAAGAGCTAGAAGAATACCTCATGCTTGCTGCCGCTATTTCCACAGACATATTACGTCAAAGCACTCGCGCAGTACCACAACAAGGTGAAATCATTCAGTGCGCTTTTAGTTATATCGTAGAGCAACACGTCTCTCTTTACCGTCCGCTGTACCGTCTTGCGCTTTCACACAATTAAAAATGTAATCAAAACTCGGCAGTTTTGATTGTTCGCCTACGGCGCTTAACGTAGAAGAAAAACTCAGGCTATGGGAGCCGCCGTAGTGGAGGTCCTCGCATTGTTGCTACCACCTGCCGTTCTTCAACGTTCATTGAATCATACGTTACATAGACCTCTGGTATTTTGGCTCTATCAATAACGTTGCCTTGGAGGCCGCAATCGGACCCCGTCTTGCGCGTCCGCGATCGAGTGCCGCAACCGCGTTGAAGTCTTAGCGTCCTACAAGTTCACATTAAGTTCTCACACCCATTAAACAAATTACGGCGTTTATTTCCTGTACACCTAGTTTCACGACAGAAAGGCGTGTTTGACTTGGTTTTGCAAAAAGAATACGCACCGTGCTTCATTCAAAATAGGCACGCAAAGAAGGTCAAGTCGGCGCACGATTTATTGCAAGATTTAAAGGCCAATACCGAGGGAGACGAAGAACAAACCTTTATTTTACAAAAAAGTATGCGTTTCTATATCGTGGGTGGTGCCCTCCGGTAGGACCCAGAGGCTGCCGCGGCGCCTCAGGCCTGATCGAGGGTTGCCAGTAGGCATCCCGTGTCCAGTTAAGAGAATTGTGCCTTCCAAGCCCACACTGTAGGTGTTTCTTTTGTGAGTCCTGATGAGACCGTTTTCTCTTTACGGTAAGTTCATTGGTGTGCTATGTCAAAAATTGTCGCTGTGTGCTCGTTGCACCTGGGGCAAGTCCTGGCTACGATCTCTCCGAAAAGATGTGTAAGCAGATAGATAAGTATGCGTGTTGGTTTGCTCGAGGAGCCAGCCACTGGCTTTTTGGCTATTGATGCTTTTGTGGTGGGTAGCGTATCGTCGTCTTGTTACACATTAGCCTTCCCCTATTTGTCTACTATTGGTGGCTATCTGTGGAGTCGAGACACGGACTGTTAGGGGCTGCAAGGCACTGTTGTGCGCCGCGTGATAAATGCGACCTCGCACTGCGCAGTCCACCTCTTCGTTGCCCCTCAGGCCAGTGTGCCAGTGTGCGCTCAGGCCAGTGTGCGCCAGACAGAGCCATGGATACCCTCAAGTGAGGAACCTAGTATAGTGATGACTTGGGCGGGAGTATTCCGCTTAGGAATAAGCGGCGGACCGCTTGCGAGTCCTTAAGAACGTGCGCAGATCGTTGTTTCCACTTTGCGTCCCTGAGGGCGCGGGCGATTCCCGCCGCTTCCGCCGTTGCTCTTGATGGGGTGCCGACAGAGGCGTGGGCCGCCAGTTTGATTACTGTAAGAGCTTCCGCCTGGTTACGTCTCGACTAGAGGTACGGGCTCGCGACAGTGTGGTAAGTGTCTGGGTCGTCGGAGTGCAGAAGCTGCAGTGTCTTGTTGGCGCGCGGCTCTCCTCGTTCGGTGTTAAGTGCGGTGCATGTTATTAGAGACGGGCGCGGCAATGATGATTTCCCGAACGTAGTTTCGGAACACTCACGCTTGCTCTCCGCAGTACTGGGGAGAAAGTGGGTAACCCAGTCTTTTAACGAGCTTTCTTCCTTGTGACGTCTTGTTGAGGCGTTCCCTCTGTGTTATCTCTTGCGTTGGCCAGTTCCTCGAAGCTGTTGTGTACTCCAGGGGCTAGCAGTTAGTCTGTACACAAGGAGTAGGATCGGCTTGTACGCATCACTTATGAGTCTGTCTATCCGCTCGATGAGATTTCTAGGCGGGGTCTTTACGGTATTCCGAATGTGATGCGGCTAATAATGAGCGCCTGCATTAGCCTTAGTGTCTCATTCTCGGTGAGGCGTTCTTTCTTCGCTTTATTCGGGCTATGGGATATGTAATGCTCTTGACGGCGTGGCTCACCTTTTCAATGGCTCTTCAAACGAATAAATTTCGAAAGAAGCAGA